>NC_064639.1:751864078-752164792 GCF_023864345.2 Schistocerca serialis cubense | reverse complement strand
CTCAGTCAGTCCTATCTGGTAAGGATTCCACACGCCGTAACAGTATTCTAAAAGAGGACGGACAAACGTAGTGTAACAGTCTCCTTAGTAGGTCTGTTACATTTTCTGAGTGTCCTACCAGTAAAACACAGTCTTCGGTTAGCCTTCCCCACGACATTTTCTGTGTGTTCCTTCCAGTTTAAGTTGTTCGTAATTGTAATTCATAAGTATTTAGATGAATTTATGGCCTTTATATTTGACTGATTTATCGTGTAACCGGAGTTTAACGAGTTCCTATTAGCACTCATGTGGATGACATCACAATTTCCGTTATTTAAGGTCAACTGCCACTTTTCGCACCATTCAGATACCTTTTCTAAATCGTTTTGCAGTTTTTTTGTGATCTTCTGATGACTTTATTAGTCTATAAACGACAGCGTCATCTGCAAACAACCGAAGACGGCTGCACAGGTTGTCTCCCAAATCGTTTATATAGATAAGGAACAGCAAACGGCTACGAACTGTGACCTCTGACGGGAAATCACAAATCCAGTCACATAACTGAGACGATATTCCATAAGCATGCAATTTCACTACGAGCCACTTGTGTGGCACAGTGTCAAAAGCATTCCGGAAATCCAGTAGTACGGAATCGATCTGAAATCCCTTGTCAATAGCACTCAACACTTCATGTGAATAAAGAGCTAGTTGTGTTTCACAGGAACGGTGTTTTGTAAACGCATGTTGACTGTGTGTCAATAGACCGTTTCCTTCGAGGTAATTCATAGTGTTCGAACACAAGATGGTTCCAAAGTCATGCTGCATATCGACGTTAACGATATGCGCCCGTAATTTAGTCGATTACTCTTACTACCTTTCTTAAATGTTGATGTGACCTGTGCAACTTTCCAGTCTCTAGGTGCGGATCTTTCGTCGAGCGAATGGTTGTATATGGTTGTTAAGTATGGAGCTAATGCATCAGCATACTCCGAAAAGAACTTAATTGGTATACGGTCCGGACCGGAAGACTTGCTTTTATTAACTGATTTAAGTGCTTCGCTACTCCGAGGATATTTACTTCTATGTTACTCACGTTGGCAACTGTTCTCAATTTGAATTCTGGAATATTTACTTCGTCTTCTTTTGTGAAGGAATTTCGGAAGGTTGTGTTTAGTAACTCTGCTTTTGCAGCACTGTCTTCGATAGTATCTACACTGTTATCCCGCAGAGAAGGCATTCATTGTTTGTTGCCGCTAAGATACTTCTCATGCGACCAGAATCTCTTTCGATTTTCTGCTAGGTTTCGAGTCAACGTTTCGTTGTAGTAACTGTTATAAGTGTCTCGCGTTGAAGTCCGCGCTAAATTTCGAGCTTCTGTAAAAGATCGCCAATCTTGGGTTCAAATGGCTCTGAGCACTATGGGACTTAACTTCTGAGGTCATCAGTCCCCTAGAACTTAGAACTACTTAAACCTAACTAACCTAAGGACATCACACACATCCATGCCCGAGGCAGGATTCGAACCTGCGACCGTAGCGGTCGAGCGGTTCCAGACTGTAGCGCCGAGAACCCCTCGGCAACTCCGGCCGGCCCACTCTTTGTGGTTTTGCGTCTGTTTAAATGTGGCATGTTTGTTTGTGCTATCAACATTTACCTCACCTCCTGGTATTCTCCTGTAATGGCAACCAGTGAACAAGTGTGGGAGAAATAACACTAACGCCACGTCTCATGCTACGATCTTAACATTTTGTGGTGATTTGTCGCTATGAGCACACCTCGAGTGAGTATAATGGAATCCATGACATAATTGCGAGACTAGGGTGTGTCTACAAAGCGAAACAAGAGGAGAAACAACGATAATGTATGTCATACTTCGACCTGTAATCCCCTAAAGCAGCCACGGTCTCCTGGCGAAGCCAGCGCTCCTGGCGGCGAGCCACGCAGGGTAGTTTGCTGCGAGGAGCGCGCCACAGCGGAACAGTGGCGGTGGGGTGGCCCCCGGCGTATGATTTAGCACCGCGACCTACATAAAGTGGCCCGGCTTAACGCCGCCATATTACTGCCGATGAATGGGCGCCGCCGCCAGGAAATACGTTCTGTAAATCAGTCCTCCGTTTTAATTGCCTATGCAAATTGCTACTGTGTCTCTGGGCTGCCCAGTGCCCAGTGTCCCGCCGGGTGTTGTTGTTCTGGCGCGCTGGCGCTATTAACGGCTGCGTGTCGGCGGATCGGCCAGCGCCAGTGGCTGGGGGCCTTCCCCGTAACACGAGCCCGTCCTCGCTTCACGGCTCCCCTGACAGATGGCTCCACCGTTGCCACCACCACCACCACCACCACCACCACCGTCATCACTACCGCCACCACGGGCTGGAGCCGGGCGTCAGATGTCAATAATAGTCGTTGTTACTGGAATGGAGCGGCGAATCCTGAGGGTACTTGTTGTGTCTAGTTACACTTCTTGTGACTTGTTGGGACAGAAATGAGAACAAATTTCGCAAATAGTTCAGCGGAAATGAGAACGAATTTCGCAAATAGTTCTGGCCTCAGGAGATGAGCTGTGTTAAGGTGGCACAGAAATCTCATTTTCCTAAATTGTTTTTCTATATTGCTATGAGTAGTAATATGAGTACTTAGATGTATGGGTGGCGTATAGCATGAACAGTTAATGAACAATTACGTACTAATGCTCCAAACACAAAAAAGTTTTTAAAAGGCTTTTGTGTTGTGTTCGAAAGCAATAATTCTTACATGCCTTTAGTATTTTTATCCATCATCAGCAACTACAGTCGCATAAAAGAGATTTCATATCCTTAACCGGATCTAGACACTTAGTGCATTCCTTCAGAAGGCTGCACAGAAAAATATACCACAAATAAGTAGAAGTTAGATAAGAATATTGAAGCGAAGAACGAAAAGTTAAAAAAAAATTAAAAATTTAAGAAGAAAATAGTAGATACTTAGGAATTTAAGATGAGAATATACAAAACTACTATTCTACCAGTTATGCTGTATGGGTGTGAGACTTGGTCTCTCACTGTGCAAAATGAAAAGCCGTTTCGAGTATTTGGAAACAAAATTTTGAGGAAAATTTTCGGAGCAAAAAGGGATGACATTAGCGGAGAGTGGCGAAAACTGCATAACGAAGAGGTTCACGAACTCTATTCAAGCCGTGACATAATCAGTATTATTAAATCACGTAGGCTGCGATGGGCGGGTCACGTAGCTCGAATGGATGAGGGCAGGGCAGCGTGCAGAGTACTGGAAGGGCACTTAGAGGGAAAATGTCCTGTGGGGAGACCGAGGCGTAGATGGGAGGACAATGTGAAGGCTGATTTGAGGAGCCTAGGTATTGAAGGTGAATGGAAGAAAATAGCCCAAGACAGGGACAGATGGCGAAAATACGTTGCTGCGGTAATGGACTCTCGAGTCCGGTATGACCAGTGAGTATGTAAGTAAGTAAGTAAGTAAGTAAGTAAGTACTTATAACCCTCGCATTATTTGTGAGCGTCGACATTAAGATGCACGCAGGATACTGCTGTAGTCCTACATAAATACAAGAGCAATAAGTAACACAGTAATGAACCCATTAATACAAAAAAAGCTCGCAATTTCATTCAGAAGGTTCATAGCAGCAGCTCAAAATTGGGATAAGGAAGCCAAACATCTAGTACAGACAACTGGAGCTAATCAGCATGGATATCACGAGGTTGATCTCAGAGTAGGGGTAAAAAGTACGATTAAATAATAAAATAAAACATTACGCAACTATAGTTGTCATCAGGCATAAACGAAAACGTAAGTGCTCATAAGCAGCGTAATAAGTAATACACAAAAAGCTAATGGTAAGAAAAGATACGTTAATACCGACGACCAGTGGCGCTATGGATGGGACTTTGGGACCTAATCTTCAAGCTGCTGTAGTGAGGTCAGTAGTATGCTAGTAGGGAACCTGTCAGAAGAATAAAACGAAGTGCCAGAAACTGTAACAGGAGTAACTGGAGAGACAGTTCTCAATCACTGGCTAATAGAAAGTGTCGGAAAATTACTACAGAGAAATGAAGCTTGGGCACAACTGCATTATTGTGAAAGAACTAGTACTGGAATATATGGAGGTCGCAAGAACGTTTCGTGAAATAACTGTAACTAGCGGCATTTAAGCCACCTGTATAGTACTGTAAGTTTTAGACTACAGTGAAGTGGTGTAGCGATGTCAAAAGCGAGGCAGCAGGAAATACGGGTATGGTAAAAGGACACGAGATGCATCAAGGGGCGACAAGCAATAAGTGGAGTTAATGGAAAAACAATTCCTTGTCAGTAACTAAAACGAAGTGTCAAGACTAACTAATGTTTCCATAAGGTGAGGTTCAAAAACGGTAAGGTATTTCATAAAATGCATTTTAACCATCAGCTGTTTACTGACCCGTTAGTCATCTAACGTTTTCGGTTATTAACCATCATCCAAGACATAGGGTACCACAGATTAGTTAAAAGCATCCCATATTCCTTTGAAGCTGAATAATGTCGAAATTTTCCATTGTAAGTGTACGAACAATTTGTCTTAGAATACTCACAGCCATACACTATGTGATCAAAAGTATCCAGACACCCCTAAAAACATACGTTTTTCACATTAGGTGCATTGTGCTGCCACCTACTGCCAGATACTCCATATCGGCGACCTTACTAGTCATTGACATCGTGAGAGAGCAGAATGGGGCGCTCTGCGGAACTCACGGACCTCAAAAGTGGTCAGGTCGTTGGGTGTCACTTGTGTCATACGTCTGTACGCGAGATTTCCACACACCCAAACATCCCCAGGTCCACTGTTTCCGATGTGATATTGAAGCGGAAACGTAAAGGGACACATGCAGCACAAAAGTGTACAGGCCGACCTCGTCTGTTCACCGACAGAGACCGCCGACAATAGAAGAGAGTCGTAATGTGTAATAGGCAGACATCTATCCAAACCATCGCACAGGAATTCCAAAGTGCTTCAGGATCAACTGCAAGTACTATGACAGAGGTGAGAAACCTTCCAACACCTGACTGAACGACTGCCTTCGAGAGTGGAAGCTGTCATCAAGGCTAAAGGTGCGCCAACACCATACTGAATTCCGGCATTACCGATGGAAGACGCCACGAGCTTGTAAGTCATTTTCAGCCTAGTGTCCGGGTACTTTTGAGCACATAGTGTATCATTTATCACGCAGACAGACATCACAGGAGAAATAAGACGAACGTTTGTAAACCTCATGCATGCCGCCGTTGTTAAAGTACACCTTTAATGGTATACTGTCGGTATCCATACGCGGTGTCGAGACGAAGCCCATAAACGCCACAGATGAAAGGATTGAACGATGGATGTGAAGATGTGTACGGGCGACTATTGACCAACTGACCACCCAGATAAATCAAAGGGCTACCAACAGTGTCTCCTCAACGATCGTTACTGCGTACGGCACTATGCATCAAGCGCCTGGTTCATGCGCCCATGGTGGCTGCTGGAATTTGCGCGCCTACTCCGCACATAGCTGGCCGCCTTTTCAGATGAGTAACGTTTTATGCTCCATCGGGCAGATGGCGTGGACGAAGTGAAACGTCCGAAAGCAATTAATCTGCAACAATCGTCGGAAGGGTCCAGGCTGGAGAGCATTCTCTTTCTGATCTCCTTATTCTTGAAGACACAGTGAATCAACTCAAGTATGAATCTGCTCTTGAGGACCCCTGCATGCAGTTTGTTTCTCCTTGGCACGATGGCATCCGCCAGCAGGACAATGCAACTTGTTACACAGTCTCAGTGTACGTGCGTGTTTCGAAGGGCACTAGGATGAGTTTACCATACTCCCCTGGCCACCAAACTGCCCGGTGTAAGACCCGATCGAGAATCTGTGGGACTAGCTCTATGTAGTTGTTGGGGCCATGGAGCCTCAACCGAGAAACCTGGCGCCGTTCAAAAATGGTTCACATGGCTGTAAGCACTTTGGGACTTAAAATCTGAGGTCATCTCGCCTAGACTTAGTACTACTTAAGTCTAACTAATCTAAGGACATGACACGCATCCATGCCCGACGCAGAATTCGCACCTACGACCGTAGCAGCAGTGGTTTGGACTGAAGCGCCTAGAACCGCTCGGCCACAGCGGCCGGCTAGCATAGTTGACCACGGCACTGCAGTCGGCGTTGCTCCACAGCCCAGTCGGTTCCTTGGAGAACTTCAATGGCTCTCGTCCTCTATTTCTCTCATAGATCCGCGCTAATAAAGGTGGTTAATCAGGATTTTGTCTGGTGGTTGCATTAAGATGACTGGACAGTGTGTAACGACGACCACAGAGCCCCATACAGGGTCCACTGTCCAGACAGGTAGTTCACGTAAGTTATTTTGGTGTTTTCTTCGTCGTTTGTGAGCAGAGAAACACCACCATTGGCACAAATGTCGCTGCACGATCGACACGTAGTACATTTTAGGTCTCCATTGCACACATTTTCGAGCGTTTCGAGATATTATGTAAAATTTTAGGGTGAAAACGAAATGAATTTAAGGATGAAACCACAAGCACACGATGCGCCACCAATTACTAACGTACCAGTACTCGCACCGATTCGGAACCAACTTGACAAATTAGACGCAGAACGAGCACGCGAAAACAGAGCGCACTGCGCACGCCACTGCACGCAACGGCACTTGCTGACTTCAAAGTAACTAACTTCAGAGAAATCTCGCCGAGAGGAAGGCCGCAACACTTCAGCCTGTGTCAGTGACAGGAACCGCACGAGCTCCGTAGCTTGCCACGTGCAAGAGAATGAGAGAATGGTATGGAGACAGTGGTGGGAGGAGCGGCTCGGAGGCAGAGCAAGGCAGAGCAGAGGAGGGACACGCCGCGGCTCTGCTCTGTCGCTGCTAATGAGAAATCAAATTGCGCTCTCAGCCGGCGCGGGCTGCGCCTGTGTTAACTCTGCCCAAGACGCGCGCTAGCACCTGCAATATTGGAATAGTTGCCTCGCCGTCATCTCGTCTCGTCGTCGCGGAGCGCCCAGAGCCGGCGAGATGCTCGCAGATAGCAGCCAGACGCCACAATAGCGGCGGCGCGCCCCTACCCTCGTCTTGCCGCGGGGACAATGCGCGGCCACCGAGGGGAGACACTGCCGTCTAGCGCGTGAATAATGGCCCGCGCGTCGCCATTGTCTGCCGCCGCTGCTACAAAACTGACTCTAATAGACAAATCTCATACACTGTGTAACCACTGGATCGCACTGACGCCTGCGATTTGAAAGCTGATTAAGCCGCGACTATTAATCAGGGCTAAGTGAAAGCTGCCTACAAGAACGTACCTTCTGAAAGCAGCCTATGTCATCGGTCGTACGTTCGCTCGATTGTCTTGTCCCGGTAACTATGCACTCTCGTGGTTTGTGTGTCAATAACAAGTGGATGTGCGTATAACTAAACCTCCTGCTGTGTCCATATTATCATCTAACATTCATGACGTTTCTCGGCTTCAGATGGCGAGAGAAAGGTGTACTAAGCTCCAAGTATACTAATCTCTGAGACACGTGTGTACCAGAAAGGAAAAGAACGTAGTAGGTCATTATAGGCTGGGTAAAAACCATGATAAACCAAGACTAGGGAAGGAACTAATCAGTCAAATTGTCTTCCATCAGAGAAGTGGAATGCGCCCAACGACCGTGACATAACTTTCAAAAGGGTAAAGATGAGTAATCACTCGTCCATTCCATTCTAGCTTTATTGTTATAGTAGCCATTAATGAACTGTGACAAAAGTCTGCACAACAGGTGTAGCGTGTATAGCGACTCCGAAATACTGCACTGCTAATGACTTATTACTAGTGGAAATTTGAATCAGCTACAATTAGGATAGAATGGGAACGATGACTGATCGCTGCTCTTAACTAATTTGAAAGGAAATATTCAACTGGAACCATTCCGTTATTCGCCTTAAAGATTTCGGCCTAATGTTAAGAACCGACGTGAAATGGCATGAACACGTAAAATCAGTATTTGTGTATGGGGACTGAAAGACTTAGTTTTGTTGGAAGTGGTCTGGAAAAATGTATTGCACTTGTAAGAGAAATTTCTACAGGGTACTAGTAGAATCAACGCTAGAGCGCTGAACCATCGTTAGGAGTGCTCTTCAAGGAAGCATAACAACACACATCGGACAATCTGAGCGCCGTACTACTAGAATCGTAACAAGTGGGACAAGGTTGGGAATCGCGAATCTCTGGAAAACGACAATGTTCTCTTTGCGATGAATTTGGGTAAATCCATACAACAGGTATTTGAGGAATACTGCGAAACATTAATGCTGCCACAAAGTATATCTGACATACAGATGAGGAGAGAAGTATTTCATCCTTCAGCAAGTGTATTTTTATTCAATAAAATAATCTGCATCCACCTTTACAAAATAAATTTTATTTTCTTTTCCTTCTTCACAAAAAGGGCACTAGGTGCGTGAAAGCAATTAAAAAATAAAGGTTCATTCGTGCGACTGGTTGTTGATTATTTCAATAAAATGATAAGACAAGAAAGATTACAGCGCGTACAGGGGCATACACTATCCGATCAAAACTACCCGGGCTTACAGGGGTCGGTAAAGTATTAAAACACCAAAACGACAGCACACTATGGTGCCTAATACGGTGTAGAAAACATTTTGCATTCAAAACAACTTCCAGTCCTCTAAGACTGGATAAATACAGGTCCTACATTGTTTTCAATGGAATCTTATGCCATTATTTCAGCAGATTAGAGGCCAACTCAGATAATGACTATGGTGGCGTATAGGCATAACGCACCCATCTCTCTGAAGCAGGCTAAGAGGGCTCAATAACATTGACGTGTGGTAGTTCTTGTAGGCAGCGGAGATGCAGCAGCTCATCCTCGTGTTACAAAACCAGTCCTCGACGATGCAGTGCTGTGTGAACAAGGACCTCCTCGTCTTAGCATCACAACTAGGGAACAAATAATGTTCCACAGAATAGACATGACCAGCCAAAATGGTTACATAATCCTGGGCAGTAATTCGTCCTTGCAGAGTAACCATAGAGATCATGGAACACCACGATAAGGCTGCGAAAATCGTAACCGAACATCTGCCGAGTTTTGCTCATGGATCGGAAATTCGACCACATGTTTGAAACAGTGTGAAACAAGGCTTATCCGACCAAATCACTTTCCACTCCTCAACAGTCCAGGTTCTATAGCTTCCTTTTGCAGTCATTTGCATCACTTAATAGATTTGGAATACTGACCTGTCTTCGAGTTGTTTTGATGCTGACAACGTTCACGAGCCCGAAATTTAGTCCTGCACTGACTTCTGCAACTGCCGTCCACTTATTTTTCGTCATAGTGATCTTCAACGACCGTTCAAAAATGGTTCAAATGGCTCTGAGCACTATGGGACTTAACATCTGTGGTCATGTCCCCTAGAACTTAGAACTAATTGAACCTAACTAACTTGAGGACATCACACACATCCATGCCCGAAGCAAGATTCGAACCTGCGACCGTAGCGGTCACACGGTTCCAGACCGAAGCGCCTGGAACCGCACGGCCACAACGGCCGGCTTCAACGACCGTGTCGCGATCACACTTCCTTCCACATTGAGAATTACCGGATGGTGTTTTTGCCCTTTTTCTGTATGTGTGTAGATCTATGATAAGGTGACTCATGAAACATCAAACACTGTGGTTACCTTGATAACGGTAGCACCTACTATACGAGCACCAACAATTTGCACACAATCAATTCACTTAGTTCCGACATAATGCACACACAACTACACAGAACTGTGTCCTGATCAGGACTGACACATGCAACGTATTGGAAACATTGCAAAGGTGCCTTTAGCCGTCAAATACGACAGCGTAACATGCAGGCTTGTTCGGCGTCTATATTTACGTTCAAGCATGCATTTGTCTCGGTGTTTCTATATTTTTGTCAAATGACCTTATTAGTGGGCTTTGATACGGGGTGTGTCCCATTTTGCCTTGGCTTGGACTTTACTGGGAACACTTTCAGTGATATGTCTGTGGAGCTTCATCAGGACAGTTGTAAAATGATCCATGTACGAAGGTAAGTCAATGGTTATCAGCAATTTAGTTATTTTTTCATTATTTTGGTAGTACTGTCGTTTGCAATTTTGAAGCTGCTAGGTTAGTTTCGTCATCGCTAACGTGCTGTTAATCATGGCTGCTACGCTATTTCCACCAAAGAAGAGCAACGTTCAGCGAGCCGTTTTTCGTGGTCGGAAGGCGTATTAGGGACTGAAATTCATCGAAGACTTTGGTTACAATACAGGAACAGTGTTTTGCCACAACTGAGTGTCTACGAATGGACTAAAAAATTCCGAAATGATCGCACAAGTGTTACGCATGCTGAAGGAGCCGGACGACCGTTTACCGCCACAAATGAGGTAACCATTAAGCGTTCACGTGTAATGGTTCTCTTAGATAGGCTATTAACTATTGACGAAGTAGTATATCATCTGCAAATTAGTCACGGTTCTGCCTACGAAATCATCCACAGCAGACTTTGATTTCTTAAAGTTTGTAAAACGTCTCACACAGTTGCGTAAACAAACGCGCTTGAACATCTGCAATGGCAGCATCATTACTGGTGACGAAACATTGATCCATCATTACGAGTCGGAGAGTAAACGGCAGTGTATGGAATGGCAACATCCAAATTCGCCGTGCAAGAAAAAGTTCAAGACTCAACCGTCTGCAGGAAAACTGATGCCTACGGTTTCTTGGGACGCACAAGGTCCAGTTCTGGAGCGTTATGGGGAAAGGGGCACAAAGAAAAACAGTGTACGTTACAGTTAGATGCTTAGAGCTAGTCTAAGGCCAGCAATTCTAAGCAAATGCCTAGGATTGCTGTCAAAATTGTTTTGGTGTTCCACGACAATTTCTGTTCGCATACTGCTGAAACGCTCCAGTAACTCAAATTTGAAGCATTGGCTCGTCTTCCATATAGTCCCGATCTTACCCCTTCTGACTATCGCTTGTTTCGTCCACTCAAACAGGCATTAAGGGGCCGTCGATTTGCCTCAGACGAAGCAGTGAAAGAAACAGTGCATTCCTGGCTCGCAGCTCAACCGAGAACTTTATTTTATGAGGGCACCAGGAAACTTGTACAACGATGGACGAAGTGCGTTGAAACGCAAGAAGACTATGTCCAAAACTGATGTTCTTGTAAGTTTCCTATCTGATCACAATAAAATTTTATGACTACTTTGCCGATAATAATTGATTTACCCTCGTATATTTATGTTATGACAACAATAAGTTCTAGGAACTGTTTCACAGTCGAGGAAACAGGTCTAAAAATAGACTAATAACTTAAATAAATAAAACTGTTCCTTGACTAATTATGATGTGGTGTTTTCCGCTGAGCTTTGAAACCGTTTTAGCAAACTTTTGTACATTATGATAGGGAGACTTACGTGTATCGTTCTTCTTTTACATTGTTGCAGTTTAGTGCAGTTACAGCACAATATCGGTATCTTGAAACGGTTTTCGTTCGAGACATTCTGCCATCGGTCTGGGAACGTCCTTTCATTTTATTCTTCCACCAAATTTCAACAATATCTAGTGCAAATATTCGTCTCTCGACTCCTTTCTCCATTCCCTAACGCCTTTATACGTTTAAAAAAGTTGGAAAATAAAAGTCTACCATGTCACGTCGTGGGATTGGGGTTGTTCCTGGACTGTCATTTGGGAAATACGTGGAAGAGTACGATATTCTTCTGTTGCAGCACAATGATGATGCAGACTTTGTACAGAATCACCAAAATGAGATCAATGGATTTAATCTGCGGTTTTCAGCACTTCCACGGGTGGCACTTTCAGCTGCCAAGTAATCTTTTATACTGATCATAAAATGTTATCCCTCATAAACAGCTCGAGGTATCTGAGTGCTTGGTTGCTGTGATGGGAGCTTTCATTCCACGAATTCTGTTACACCATGGAAATGGAAATGAAAATGAGTGTGTGGCAACGTTGGCCGGGAGGCCCCATTCGGGGAAGTTCGGCCGCCAAGTACAAGTCTTATTTCATTCGACGCCACATTGGGTGACTTGCGCGCCGGTGATGAGGATGAAATGATGACGGAATATGGGGCAGATAAATCGAAATTCTTTCACAAAGCGCTATCTCAGTTACACATGCAAGAAGGTAAATGCTATAACAAAAAGGTTTGAAATTGAACCTGCGTTTTATTGATATTTTAATAGGGTGATAACAAAATGTGTGAGACACATGCCAAATGAAGCAGCCGTCTTTTGATGGAAATATATTCAGTATTGTGAATGTATGCTTTCCCGGCGTATACAGCTGGCGAAGAGTTCTCGGCCTTCCAGCCGGGTGGCGATGTCTTCAAACTGCGACGTTTCGACGAGTGACATACTCATCATCTTCTGGCGAAGTGCCGAGACTTTGCAGATGCCGGTCCCTTTACACCTGCGGTGTGCCCCCCACCACCTGGCCGTGGGAGGCTGGGCCCAGCGGAGCCGTCGGGCGGGGTGGAGGGAGAAGCGGGTGCGCCGTTCGTGTCTCCGTCAGAGCATTGTGATCGCTTCTCGTGAGCTGGACGGTTCTTGTTGCATTCCTGGCGTACTGCAGCTAATGCTGGATTCCAGGCCGCGCTCAGTTGATAGCCTTCGTCCCTGTTCACAAGATTCTCGTGGACCCGTATTTCTTCGCCCGAAGATGATGAGTATGTCACTCGTCGAAACGTCGCAGTTCGAAGACATCGCCACCCGGCTGGAAGCCCGAGAACTCTTCGCCAGCTGTATACGCCGGGAAAGCATACATTCACATTTACGACACCTCTACGGGGAGGAGATGCTCTGTAGCTTCAAGCTGCTGCAGAAAGAACGCAACAGGAAAGCCAAATTGCTCAGCTCATTGGCTTTCCTCCAACGTTGCCGAGACAAGAACATCTTGCCACGATTTGCGGAATTAAGACATCCTGTGAAAACGAAGAAAACCGAACGTATTTTACGGCGAGCAGGGATGGCCCTTGTCAGGGAACGCATTCGCTACACACGGCAAGAACTGGACAAGAATGTACGCATCCTGATCGCATGTCACCTGAAAATGGCAGAAGCATTACCGGCACACACTTGGGAGTGGGTTGACTGCAGCTCTCACGCCGACAGTGAGGTGCAGAACTTTGCACCTGTACCAAGGTCCATACCGAAGCGGGACATCATCAGCAGCGTAGAGGAAGCAATCCGGGGCCTACGCAAGGAGGAAGCTGAGCAGATCCGAAGGGAGACCTGCAGGATCATCGACAAGTCATGACTCCCTAAATCTAACATTACTGCGCCGGAGCGAGAGACTATCCGCGCACTGAGGGATGATGCTGACATCATGGTCCTCCCAGCAGACAAGGGAAATGCGACGGTGCTGATTCGCACAGTCGACTACCAACAGAAAATCTGCTCTCTGCTGGAAGACCCAGCCTACAGGAAACTCAACAAGGATCCTACATCGACGATGACCAGGAAAACCGTGGCGCTACTGAAGGACTCAGATCTACCAGAGGCAGTGCAGAAACGGCTGTATCCCAGAGCGCCAACGACACCGCGCCTGTATGGATTGCCCAAGATTCACAAAGATGGGGTGCCTCTACGGCCGGTTCTGGACACTATCAACTCGCAAAGTTATGGACTGGTCAAATACCTGGTGACACTATTGAAACCAATGGTGGGACACTGCAGTCATCACGTGAAAAACTCCGCAGATTTCGTTAGAAAACTGAAGGACATCCGAATACAGAGTGATGACCTACTCGTGAGCTTAGACGTCACCTCCTTCTTCACGAAAGTAGCGCTACAAGACGCCGTCACGCTCCTTAATCAGTACTTCGAGCCTGAAACAGTGAAGCTTTTTGAATATGCACTTACGACCACCTACTTCAAGTGCAATGGAGAGCATTATGAACAAGTGGATGGAGTGGCCATGGGATCTCCCCTTGCTCCAGGTATCGCGAATCTCTATATGGAACACTTTGAGGAGGTGGCACTACAAACTGCTCACCGTAAACCCAGGCACTTCTTCCGCTATGTGGACGACACTTTCGTGATATGGCAGCATGGCAGGCAGGCACTGGAGGAGTTTATGGACCACCTAAACGGCATACATGAAAATATCACCTTCACGATGGAAGTAGAAGAGAATGGCTGTATTCCATTCCTGGACATACTGATCAGGAAGAAAGAGGATGGCACGCTGGGCCATTCAGTATATAGAAAAAAGACGCACACAGACCTGTACCTCCATGCAACCAGCTGCCACCATCCGGCGCAACGCCAGTCAGTACTGACACAGGGCTCACGTCATTTGTGACAAAGAAAGCCTCTCAGAAGAATTACACCACCTAAGAGAGGTATTTCGGAAAAACGGGTACAGTGAAACACAGATTGGCAGGGCCTTCAAGAGGAGACAGGCTGACAAATTTCAGGAAGAGGAAGAGGAAGTTAACAAGAGACTCGCCTTTCTTCCATATTTGGGGCCCACATCAGCCAAAATCGGAAGGCTATTAAGAAAATCGAACATAAATACCGTCTTCCGACCACCGCCGAAGACGAAAGAGCTGCTGGGCTCAGCTAAAGACCCACTCAAACTAAACACACCTGGTATATACAGCATTGCCTGCGAATGTGGTGTGCAGTACATTGGTCAAACGCAGCGCTGCATCTGTAAAAGGTGCGAGGAACACATCAGGCATGTTCGACTTGGACAGATAGAGAAATCAGCTATAGCTGAACATAGCATCAAAGAAAACCACAGCCCGCATCTCGTGGTCGTGCGGTAGCGTTCTCGCTTCCCACGCCCGGGTTCCCGGGTTCGATTCCCGGCGGGGTCAGGGATTTTCTCTGCCTCGTGATGGCTGGGTGTTGTGTGCTGTCCTTAGGTTAGTTAGGTTTAAGTAGTTGTAAGTTCTAGGGGACTGATGACCATAGATGTTAAGTCCCATAGTGCTCAGAGCCATTTTGAAAGAAAACCACACCTTAGATTTCGAAAACACCAGGGTGCTCTGCCGAGCCGGGAGCTATTGGGATAGCGTCATTAAAGAATCAATAGAAATACGGGTCCAGGAGAATCTTGTGAACAGGGACGAAGGCTATCAGCTGAGCGCGGCCTGGAATCCAGCATTAGCCGCAGTACGCCAGGAACGCAACAAGAACCGTCCAGCTCACGAGACGCGATCACAATGCTCTGACGGAGACACGAACGGCGCACCCGCTTCCCCCTCCACCCCGCCCACCGGCTCCGCTGCACCCAGGCTCCTGCGGCGAGGTGGTGGGGGGCACACCGCAGGTATAAAGGGATCGGCATCCGCAAAGTCTCGGCACTTCGCCAGAAAATGATGAGTATGTCACTCGTCGAACCGTCGCAGTTTGAAGACATCGCCACCCGGCTGGAAGCCCGAGAACTCTTCGCCATATTCAGTATTGTATTTTCCCTGTAGAGGATACGACTACGGTCTCAATCCCTTTAGTACTTTCATTCCAAATCAAACACATTCAATCTACTCTCAGTTAGTCAACTAGCAGTTTTGTTGCCGCAAGAACATACGAAACGTAGTGGTAGTGTAAGATGTCGTCCTATATTTTGAAGCATTTGTTATTAGTTTTAGAGTTGTCGTTGTGGTTGTGGTCTTCAGTCCAGAGACTGGTTTGATGCAGCTCTGCATGCTACTCTATCCTGTGCAAGCTTCATCTCCCAGCCCCTACTGCAACCTACATCCTTCTGAATTTGTTTAGTGTATTCATCTCTTGGTCTCCCTCTACGCTTTCTACCCTTCGCACTGCCCTCCAGTACTAAATTGGTGATCCCTTGATGCCTCATAATATGCCCTACCAAGCGATTCCTAGTCTAGTTGTGCCACAAATTTATCTTCTCCCCAATTCTATTCAATACTTCCTCGTTAGTTATGTGATGTACCCATCCAACCTTCAGTATTCTTCTGTAGCACCACATTTCGAAAGATTCTATTCTCTTTTTGTCTAAACTATTTATTGTCCACGTTTAACTTCCATACATGGTTACACTCCATACAAATACTTTCATAAACGACTTCCTGACACTTAAATCTATACTCGATGTTACGAAATTTCTCTTCTTCAGAAACGCTTTCCTTGCCATTGCCAGTCTACATTTTATATCCTCTCTACTTCGACCACCATCAGCTATTTTGCTCCCCAAATAGCAAAACTCCTTTACTACTTTAAGTGTCTCATTTCCCAATCTAATTCCCTCAGCATCACCCGACTTAATTCGGCTACATTCCATTATCCTTTTTTTGCTTTTGTTGATGTTCATCTTATATCCTCTTTTCAAGACACTGTTCATTCCATTCAGCTGCTCTTCCAGGTCATCTGCTGTCTCTGACAGAATTACAATGTCATCGGCGAACCTCAAAGTTTTTATTTCTTCTCCATGGATTTTAATTCCTACTCCGAATTTTTCTTTTGTTTCCTTTACTGCTTGCTCAATATACAGATTTAATAACATCGTGGATAGGCTACTACCCTGTCTCACTCCTTCCCAACCACTACTTCCCTTTCATGCCCCTCGACTCTTATAACTGCCATCTGGTTTCTGTACAAATTGTAAATAGCCTTTCACTCCCTGTATTTTACCCCTGTCACTTTCGGAATTTGAAACAGAATATTCCAGTCAACATTGTCCAAAGCTTTCTCTAAGTCTAAAAATGCTAGAAACGCAGGTTTCCCTTTGCTTAATCTATTTTCTAAGATAAGTCGTAGGGCCAGTATTGCCTCACGTGTTACAACATTTTTACGAAATCCAAACTGATCTTCCCCGAGGTCGGCGTCTACCACTTTTTCCATTCGACTGTAAAGAATCACATTTAGGGTATCCCTTTTAATTTCATCGTAATCAGCGATCAATTGACAGTCACGTAGCTAGAATTGCGCTCTTCTGCACTAACCATGAATGAAATAACTATATTAGCAAATCTTACTTTCGCTGTCTTGGCCATTTAAGTAAATGCGTGGACCTTTTACCTACAACGCTTACAAAGTGTTATACGTAATCGAAGCTGGTAATACTTATTTTTAGAAACATTGTCTGAAGAAACAGACAATGGCGACGATGTTGTGGCTGTATTAAATTTACGAAATTTATTCAAAACTAACTGAGTAGCCAGCGCTGACTCTGGTATGTGTATATTTCAAATCTATTAGTCCATCTCTTCCTTCCCCTCTCTCTGTCCTTGCCGCGTGGGGTAGCCGTGCGGTCTAGGGCGTCCTGTCACCGTTTGCGACGCCCCCCCCCCCACCCGTTGGAGGTTCGAGTGTGTATTGTCCTTAGCGTAAGTTAGACTAAGTAGTGTGTAAGCTTAGTGACCGATAACCTCAGCAGTTTGGTCCCATAACATCTTTCCACAACTTCCAAAATTTCTCTCTGTCCATCCCCTGATTCCCTGATCTCTCTTGAAATGTGTCGTACAAAGACATAATTTTGTTGTCACATTTAGAGGCACGCACGTATGTGGATACTATCTGCTAAATGTGTTGTGAACAGAGTAAGTACCAAATAATAATTAATTTTAACGTCACGCCTAATGCAACAGTTCCACTGCATGAACAACGAAAATGTAGTAAGCGATAAACTTTTCCTTTCATCATTATGTGGATGTCTCAGCGAGAAAAAGTTGCGGAGAAGATGGAAGTTGTGTATAACGTTGGTTGCAAGTCTCTTAACTGCACTCTCAAACACTGGATGAGTAAAATCTGGATTTTTCACGTCGTGCCCTAAACGTCTTCTTCACCCCCACTCCCTCCCCTCTGACTGGCAGGTTGGCTCTTACCTCACAGCACTTCGTTCCAGACGGAAACTGACATTTGTACCAACTTTGGTAGAAATCGGTCTAGTGGTTTGAGAGGAGATGCGGAGCTTATATACATACATACATTTCTTAATATCTATGAATCTCTATTTTCTATGAGCCGATTTTGATGACATATATCCTATAAGGTGCTCCTAGCTACACTGAAATTACCAGTGAAAATCTCACAAAATCCATCCAGTAGGTTTGGAGATTATGGCATTCAGACGGACGAGAACGTTTTAATAAAACTTTAAATATAATTTGTTTCGTGATCCTATCGTAATTAACTATAGCGTATACGGTGCACCAAATTACGCTCAAGCTACCTGCGAAAACCCCATGAAATTTCGTCTAGTAGTTCTGGAGACTAGGGTGCTGAAAGGCAAACAGACAGACACGACGGTTTGACAAATTTATTATTTGTACAGGCCACGAAATCTTTCTGAGATTAGCTCTGAAATAGGTAACCTCTTCATAAGTAATACTGCTAATGTCAGAAAGGGTCCGCAAATAAGTTTCATAAACTTTTTAAAAATATTTGTCTTGTGTTGTGCCTTGGGATGTTACGTGTTGCTGACGAAACAGTTCTGAGAGGAATTTAATAGAACATTGTGAAATATGGTGCTACAGAAGAATTTAGAATATTAGATGGGAAGATCCGATAAGTAATGTAGAGGTAATATGTCGTATTACAGGGAAAGAAAAGCAAATTGTGGCATAGTATGATTGTAGAGGGGTTTGGTTGCTAGACCACATCTTCAAGCTTCAAGAAAAAGATTATTTGGTAATATATGAAAGTGACGTGGTTCAGAATTGTACCAACTAAGATTAGATTGCGGAGAGTGTATTCAAATAGGCCGTAAAAATAATTTGTTCTGTCTTGTGTTTCGGAGACAGAATGGCAGGTTAGGCTTCTAGCTGTGTATGGTTAGTCATGCCGACGGCGGAATTCCATATTCATTTATACTACGCCAATTTTTTGTGTTTAAGTGCCATAGTGATTCGTAGCGTAATGTTAATATGTCATGGATGTATTACATACAATGATGAGCCAAAACATCATGACCACCTATGTAATAGCTTGTTTATCCGTCTTTGGAATGAAATACGTCACTGATTCTGCGTATCAGGGTTCCGACAGTTTGTTTGTAGGTATCTGGAGGTATGCGACTTAGATTTCAACGCACAGGTCATGTAATTGGCGTAAATAAAAGGCCGCTGATTTGCGTACCCGGTGATGGCGCCCGATAGCGACCCAGATGAGTTCCATAGGATCAGGTGAACTGGTCGCCGTTACAACTGTGCAAGCTCACTATGAAGCTCCTCAAACCACTGCAGCACGGTTGTTTCTGTGAGACACGGAGAGTTATACAACTAAAAGGTGTCATCGCTGTCGGGGAAGTCATTAAGCATGAAGGGATGCAGGTAGTTTGGCAGTATCAGCGAGTACTACCACAGGCCCCATGCAAGCGCAGGAGAATGTCACACACCACATTACACTACTCCCGCCGGTCTGCGTCCGTAGCACGCTGCACTTACTGAGCCGACATTCACCTCGATGACGGTGTTTGAGGAGACGACTATCGACATAGTGCAGCAAAAATATGATTCACCCGAAGAGCCGACACGTTTCCATTGATCGACGGTCGAATCCCGATGGTCCTGTGTCAACTGCAATCGTAACTGACGATGTCGTTGAGTCAACATGTGAATACGTAAGGGTGGTCTGCTGTGGAGCTCCATGTTCAACAATGCACGACGAACGGTGTCCTCCGAAAGACTTATGCTTGCACCAGAATTCTAATTGTCGGCAGAGATGCCATGGATCACCATCTATCCTACGTCACAGGGCAGAAAAGGCTCCATCATCACATTCTGTGACGATTCGAGGTCATAAAATTTTTTTAAAAAAATGGTTCAAATGGCTCTGAGCACTATGGGACTCAAGATCTGAGGTCATGTGTCCCCTAGAACTTAGAACTATTTAAACCTAACTAACCTAAGGACATCACACACATCCATGCCCGGGGCAGGAATCGAACCTGCGACACTAGCGGTCGCGCGGTTCCAGACTGAAGCGCCTAGAACCGCTCGGCCACTCCGGCCGGCTTCGAGGTCATCCAACCATTTATCGCCTATTATAGTTGCCCTGTCATTCTACATCTTTCCGTAAATGCTCACGACAGTAGCAAGTCAACATTCGTCTAGCTTCGCCGTTCTCGAGATATGCGTTGGCAAGCTATGAGTGAAAATAATCTGCCCTGTGTCCAAGTCTCTTATCTCAATGGATTTTCTCATTTGCAGCCCATATCTTTGCTAAGATGATTTGTCGTCGTGTCTACTCCGCTTATACACTTATCTCATCGCGTCACATGCCCGCGAAGCAACCAGACGACATCCGACGTTATGATGGGCAGTAGTCATAATGCTTTGGCTTGTCAGTGTACAAGACTTCTGGGAACCAGAGACACTGTCTTTCGATGATATAAGTTGATTAAATTCGATTTCAAAAGAAGAATGTGACTAACGGGAGACAGTCTCACGAGTTTCCCAAAAGTAACGCAGATTAAAATCCATACATAGTTGACACCTGACGATGGACGAACAATGATTCGAAACACGTAGTGCGAAATTTAATACAGTAAATGTGACTTGTTGCAACAATTATTTTTTCTTGTGTTGCTTCACTGTTTGTGGCAGTGGAATAGATGGAATGAAAGGCCTAATCTTCTGGACGAACATGTAAGATTTTCTGAAAATGTAGCATCTGGGAAGCGTTAGTACAATAGAGATTTAATGTAATTTTTAGGACCTGGTATAGTTAAAAATGCTACCCAGCGAGCTTCAATTACGTCCAAACAGGAGCGTAGCTGTGGCAGTCAGCTGGCTGCAGTAGAGACGACGTGCCGTGTAATGGAATTGCGTCATACGCACAGGGGGTGCGGGGTGGCCGCGCTCCGCGCTCTGGAGGCAGTCCAGGTCCAGCGGGTCCAGCCGACACGCGGACAGATTAGCGCCGCAACCGCAGCGGCCGGCTCAACTTTGCGCCCACCCAGTGAAAAAATTTAATCTCCTCCCCATTTGCATTTTTAGCGGAACAAACGCGGTTGCAGTTTTCTGCCCTCCTGGTTCTGGAGAGATTCCAAGCGGCCTACGTACGTGGAAGAGAGCAGCTAAAGGCAGCTTCTGTAGCGTTGTAGTCGGCAACTGCGAAATAAACACCAGCGCCTGCTTGGCAGAAACAGCACATGCTCGGCCGTAAGGGCTTAAATACCACGTACGTAAGAGGTCTATTTAGTTTGGGAACAATTTCTACGAATACAGAAAGTACAATTATATACCTAAAAGTACGACATTGTGACGTTACAACCCTCTCATCTTTTCAATATATAAAAAAGCGTCAAATTACAACGCACTCATCATTAACCATTCGATGCAGATTCCGCACAAAATACGTAAAGGTATATAGACTGAAGGACGAGAAGAAACGAAAATTTACAACCACCTTAGAGAGTAGTCCGATAGGTTTTTAAATAAACAAAAAATATTCTTCAACAATTTCGCACTAGTTCTGTGTTTTATTCCTGCAGCTCCTTGAAACACGCTGGCGTTGT
This sequence comes from Schistocerca serialis cubense, assembly GCF_023864345.2. NCBI lineage: Eukaryota > Metazoa > Arthropoda > Insecta > Orthoptera > Acrididae > Schistocerca > Schistocerca serialis. Next base: position 752,143,313 of record NC_064639.1, on the reverse strand, counting down.
CATGATGGCACAAGATAAAAGGAGACGTTGTACAGATTATTTTGAAAATAAGTCGGTCGTATGAAAAAATAATGGCTCTGAGCACTAAGGGACTTAACATCTGTGGTCATCAGTCCCCTAGAACTTAGAACTGCTTAAACCCAACTAACCTAAGGACATCACACACATCCATGCCCGAGGCAGGATTCGAACCTGCCACCGTAGAGGTCACGCGGTTCCAGACTGAAGCGCCCAGAACCGCACGGCCACACCGGCCGGCTCAGTCGTATGACATCGTGATTTTAACACGTATTACTAGATTACATTGTCACTGATAGATTATACTCCGGAAAAGATAATATGTCGTTAAAATTACCCACTGCTCCTAGCCCTTTATGGACCCAATTTGGCAATACATAGATAAATGCAGAAAAACATCATTGTAAATATGCAGTGCACCATTAGGTAACTCCTCCAGCTCAGATGCTAATTTTTACCATAGCAATTACTTTTGTGATCAAATTATTACGTTTGTGCACAATAAGAAAATCCGTCTGTTGTAAATTTTATTCAGTTTAATAAGTGCTTTGAACTCTAACTAAACATGCTTTACTGAATATGTAATACTTTCTTAACAAAAACGATTTTAACTTGGAACTTGACAGGGGTGTAAGACCGAAATTGTGCACTTCTGTGAAAACAGCAAAAAAAGAGGAGGTTTCCGCAGAGTCGGCGAGGAAAGGAATATGTGGGAAACACTGACAAGAAGGACGGATAGGAAGATAGGACATGTGCTATGCCATCAGGAAATAACTCCTATGATGTGTAGAGGGCAAATATTGTGGTAGAAGATAGAGACTGGAACACATCCAGCAAATAACTGAAGACGTAGGTTGAGTGCTACTGTGAGATCAAAAGGTTGACACTGAAGAGGAATTCATAGCGGACCGCATTAAACCTGTCAGAAGACTGACGGAAGAAAGAAAGAAAAAAGGAAGGACAGTACTGCTGATGGCTGCATATTTTGATCAAGGATACTTGCAAATCGGGTCAGTGAAAACAAATTCATTGAAGGATTAATACATAGAAACAGTTACGTTTTTATTGGACTGACAATCGGATACATTCTTAGGGCCGATTGGACTGCGCGTAGACGCGAGCACTAATTCGACAAGTAGACTGGTGGAAGAATGGACCATTTCATCTCGCCACTCGACCGAGTCAGTTTTACATGCAGGCGTCTACAGCAGATGCAGTGTCGGTGTGACCCATCCATCACCTCGTATTATTTGTGTAACTGTTGGCTGATAGACGCAACTTTCATTTTACGTGTTCTGAGGCTTATTGACTACCCCTTGGACAGTTGAACTCACTCCACACATTCGCGCTGGCTAACCTAGGCTCTTCAAGCAAAGTGCGGTCCCATTGTGCTCTTGCAATTATTATTGCGATTATTGTAGAAATGATGTCAGCTTAATATTCGGAAGCTGCTCAGATAAGTGTGTGCAGTCAGATGCATAAAAATCCAACCATTGTACCGCAAGAAATGTCTACTCGACAAGAAACAAAATTGAGTAATTCACTATTTGACGATAGACGTTGGAATGAATGCAGGGATCTGACTCAAAGCCTGAAGATCGGTTAGACACCAGGTTGGCATGCCTCCAGAAGGACAACTCACTGACTCTCTCCTCCTGTCCAATAACTCTGAGTAATCGCTGGCTCGTTGATACATTAGACTGTACATTTGTCGATTGACTACTAACAGTTCCTGCTTGGAAGTTTTGATAGTTGTCTCCAACACTGTTCTACAAGGCGACGAATTTCCTGCCACATCGTTTTTGTCGTCTGTGGGGCCAGTTTGTAGCCCAATCCCATGAATGACCAATGATACATTAAGACACCTCCCAGTCTATCTGCATGATCTGAAAATTTCCTATCTTGCACTATGTGACGTGTTAACTTTGAAACCTTATCTCCCAATCCTTTGTTGTGACACTTTCCTTACGAGTCGGAAACTGTTAGTACATGCTTCAAGAGCTTGTCTGCAATGCTGAATTGAAAAAGAAACCCGTGCCCCAATAACAAATCTGCTTGTGTGGTGCAGGTGTGCTTGTGCTTTGCTGAGTGTCGACAGACGTTTGTGACCCTGTGGCATCCTTCTTGCTGTACGTCAGACATTTAAAGGGGCTAAATTCTCAGAATGAAGCAAACACTTCACTTACGGCATGGAGTAAGTAAATTCAATATCGTTCTGAAACTGATAGCCATTACTGTTAATACATTCATGCCACTGTGAGACAAGACTGTCAGTGCCAACAAGTAAATATGTTTGCGGTTGCTTAAAGGAACCATGATTGCACCCAGGCCTGCACGTCTTCATCCGAAGTGAATCGACGGCCACGAATGTGTTTCTTCAGAAAATACGAAATACGCACAGGGAGAAAATTTGGAAATTCATGGTAAGATCTTGTGGGACCAAACTGCTGAGGTCGTCGCTCCCTAAGCCTACACACTACTTAATGTAACTTGAACTACCTTACGCTATGGACAACACACACACCCGTGCCTGAGGGAGGACTCGAACCTACGAAGGGGGGAGCCGTACGGACCGTGACAAGGCGCCGAGACCGCGCGGCTACCCCGCACGGCGCGCAGAGGGAGAGATCGGGACTACGTGAGAGACGTGGAAGGGCTTTTCCCGCCAAACTTCTGCAGAACAGCCGAAGCACCCTTGACAAAATTAGGTCGGGAATTATCGCGCAACATAATTATATCGTCCGTCAACATTTCTGGGCGTTTATACTCGATGGAGCGCTTTAATTTTTGCTCTGGGTCCACGTCGACTATTTGCAAAAATTGAACCGAACATGGAGTGAAAGTTGACGGACGGCATCACTGTATTGCATATAATGCCCGCCTCTATGTTTCTAAGGTTGTTTAGACTGCACTGTTTCATCTATAAGATTTCAGTTACTTGCAGACAGTGGATCACTTGCAAACAGGGACAACGGCAGTAGTGGATCTCGCACAATTCACACGCCGTCTATGGAGGAGCTGGTGTTGTGACATAAAGAACATGATCCTGAAACTAGTGCGCCATAAACTGGACTTGCTGTAGACTTGCGTCGGGAGTTCTGCACGAGTACTTGCTCTAAACCTACCATATGCAACGCGTGGAAGCTCTTTGGGAAGCAAACAACCATGGTCGAATGTAGTTCGTAGTAAATTAACAAAATACTCACGTTTGGGCAGATGCAAACTGATTATGCGCGCGCCGCTAACCTGTGATCTTGTTGAGAGCGCGCACTGTAATCGATTATAGTTCGCTGTCCTGGTGCGGGTGGCGCTCCGGTGGCGATTTGCTACGACGTCGCTGGCGTGTGTTTGCGGTGGCCGGCGGAAACCGAGAGGGTAGTTGGTTTTCCGGGTATTGTACGTAACGTGAAGGTCGCTCTGCCTGACCGGCTAGTGACTAGCGCTAAGGTTGTTGTGCCTCGCAGTATGAGCAGAATGGCCTGGGGTGGAGGCGACTCGCCGCTGTGCTGGCCATGTGGTGGTGATTAATTGGAGTCGTCATACTTGTTCTTCCTGCCTGTCTGATGTGTAGGTCCGGCGGGGTCCTGTGCTACTCTGGCCCGGAGACAACTAGTTGCTGAATTTTGGAGTCGTCTGCCAGGTTAGCGTGTGGGTTCGGTTGGCTCTTCAGATTTTCCCCTGGAAGCTCCAGGAGCAGTATCTGAACTTTTCTGATGTGGGAGGGTGTTATTGGAACTTTTGCTATGTGTGTGGCTCGTTACGATAATTGTTGGTACTAATTTATTTGCTCATCTGGAGTCCTGCTCAGAGTTGCGTTCATATATGGTACATTTGGCAGTCGATGTGTTAGGTAAAGTCTGCCTACGAAGGGCGGTGCAGTATATACATAGTGAATTACTGCTCCTTGGTATATGCGGTCTTCTGGGACCTGAACAAAACGATCTAGTCAATTTGGTTGTGTAGCAGCATTTAGTCGTATGTTCTCCATTTTTTTACTGTGTTATTATTAACTTGGTGGAATAGTCGCGTTTGGTGCCGTTAAGGCACTTCTAAGACTTTGGTTTGACTATTCATGTGCGCTTGACTTTTATTGTTTCGTTTTAGGAAGCGAGAATTGTATGTGATTTGTGTGTGTTGGCTTCCGGCACTTATTAAGAGCGACCGAGTTAACGGCGCTGTGGTTATCATGTGCTGTCGGGATGTTATACTGTATTTTTGAATTTTATCTTGTGTTGATATTATCTGTCGTGTGTTACTGAACATAACCAAGGGGCGTAAGTGATGTGCAGTTGTGGGAGGCATGTCGGGGAGCTCTCAGCGGTTTATGTTGGAGACCGTTTTTAGTGGGAAGGCTCCGAAGTGTTGAGAGCTCGCTCGTCTGTGATTGCGTTGGGAGATGCCCTCGCCCTTTGGTTGTATCAAATTATTATTTTGTTATTATATTTATTGGTTGTGTGTTGCTTTTCTTTTATTTTATGGTGCCAAGCGCCATTATCTTTCTCGAAGTTTTTTATATAAATCATTTTCAATTGTAATGCCAAGTTAACTTATTATTGGATTTTGTCTTTTGGACAAACTCTAAAAGCACTATTGTAAAAGGTTCTGGGTTATATGGTGGCAAGTCGCCGTTATTGTTTTTAAAGCTCACTCTTTAACCATTTGTTAAGCTTTGTAAGTTATATGAATTCGTTGTTATTTAAAAGAGTTTAGTACTGGCAATTTAATAAATTGTGTACAGAGTCTGCTGTTTGGATATTATTGGGTGGAACTCATTGGATAGTTGTCCTATAAGAACACACATTTCACAAACCTTCAAGAAATCATGGAGGTGAGAAACCAATACCGCTTCAGTATCTATGAATGTGCAGGAACTGTCAATGAGACACTCGCAGGGTCATACACTTGACCAAATGCATTTACTGGTGTTTTGTATCACTGATTTCTGTGCGATGAATTACCAGTGCTATAGGAGCACGTGACCATTCCAGGAAAACAGCGACTTCGGTTTATGCACAACGGAACAACACCCCAGTTTTTACGAAGCGCGCGACAGCAGCTCTCTACAAGCGGTGGTCAAGGATGTGGGGCCACCCACCTCCTTCCTTCTCCCGCCCTGCCCCGTTTTTATCGGACTGAATGAATCCACTGGATACGCGGCTATGGGAATATTTAAGGACATTGGAATATACACAACGTGCAGACGTTGCAGCAGCGTGTGTTCAGTTCATGTGATGCAAACCGAGTTTAGCCAGATGTATTTGGGGGATTGCGTGATTGTGAAGAATAGCTGAAGGATGCGTGAGGATGCGTCATAACCATACGCTGCTCTACATATAATATCTACCTTTACATATCAGCCCATTGGGAGTGAGAGAACAGATTAGCCCATATTTCAACGGATGTTAGTTTTTGGACTCATCATTATGCTGACTTTATTTTCTAGTTTTGAGCTGCACCATCTTCTGTAGGGATGTACCACTGTTAGGTAAAGCTACACTCACTATCGTTAGATCATGAATATGACAGAGGCTCATGACTCACTGTATACAGTGACAAAATAAAGCCAGTCGCTTCGCCGTGACAGAGTTATTGATATTCTCATACCATGTTTCGGGAAACAAGTTTCCTTTGCTACGTAAAAATACTTCCCAATACAGAGACACACAGGCGATAGGCAAAATAACGTGAAGACCTGTACGTACTTGGGAATGATTGATTAATAAGTGGTTGGACCCACATTTGCCCGTAATACAGCTGCGATTCTTCTTCTTATAATACTGGCATTTATTGATTGTATAGTCTCCAGTGGAATGTCATGCCACTTTTCGATCAGAACCTCTTCTAACACCTGTACTGACGAGGGAAGCGGAAATCTACTCCGGAGTCTGCGCTCTAATACCGCCCACAAGGCACGTGTCGCACTGAACTGTGCTTGTTCAGTACGGACTATGCATCAGTGCAGGTTGTTTATGAATAGTGCACACTTCGCATTTGCATTCGGAGGCCAAGGTCGACGTACAATGGAAGACCTAACAGAGTTACAAACAGGGTAGACTGTGGAGATCCGATTAACTGGAGCATCTGTAACGAAGTCAGCCAACTTTTTCAATGTTTAAAGAGCAACGGTTTCAACAGTCATGGCAGCCTACACAAAACATGGAAAGACATCATCGTGTAAATAAAAACTAAATGACAAAGATCATCGTATGCTAACACGAACTGTGTAAAAACAACACAAATCTACGACGGGTGTAGCGACTGCAGAGCTCAATAACCATCTTCGAGACCCCGTATCTATCGACACCATGAAGCGAATGTTGATGCACGAGCTGCTATATCGAAACCATTAGTGACGACAACCAAGGCAAAGAAGCGTAAAACATAGTGTCAGGGACATAATTACTGGACGGCTGATCAGTGGTCCGACCAGTCGACGTTTTCGTTATTTCCATCATAGGACCGGGATTACGTCTGGAGAACGCCAAAAGAAACTACAATCCTGATTGCTTGATTCCGGCGGTTAAGAATGGGGGTGGAAACGTGATGATGAGGGCAGTCATATCATAGTATTCTGCTGGCCCCACTGTTACTCTCAAAGCCCGTGTTACAGTCAACGATTTTGTGAATATTTTAGGTGACCAGGTGCAGTCCATGATTCAAATGTTGTTCCCCAACAATGATGCCATATTTCAGGACGATAATGCATCCATTCACACAGCCAGGAGTGTACAGTCATGGTACGAGGGGCATGCAACTGAATTGCAGCGTCTCCCTGGCGAGCAAAGTCCCTGGACTTGAACATATGGAACCCTTGTGGGCGATATTAGAGCGCAGACTCCGGAGCAGATTTTCACTTCCCTCGTCACTACAGGAGTTATAGGAGGTTCGGATCAAAGAGTGACATAACATTCCACTGGAGACGATACAATCATTATACAGAGTGGTCCATTGATAGTGACCGCGCCAAATATCTGACAAAATAAGCATCAAACGAAAAAACTACTAAGAACGAAACTCGTCTAGCTTGAAGGGGGAAACCAGATGGCGCTATGGTTGGCCCGCTAGATGCGGCTGCCATAGGTCAAACGGATATCCACTGCGTTTTTTTAAATAGGAAACCCCATTCTTTATTACATATTCGTGTAGTACATAAAGAAATATGAATGTCTTAGTTGGACCACTTTTTTCGCTTTGTGATAGATGGCGCTGTAATAGTTACAAACGTATAAGTACGTGGTATCACGTAACATTCCGCCACTGCGGACGGTATTTGCTACGTGATACATTACCCATGTTAAAATGGACCGTCTACCAATTGCAGAAAAAGTCCATATCCTGTTGATGTATGGCTATTGTGATCAAAATGCCCAACGTGCGTATGCTACGTATGCTGCTCGGTATCCCGGACGACATCGTCCAAGTGTCCGGACCGTTTGTCGGATAGTTACGTTATTTAAGGAAACAGGAAGTGTTCAGTCACATGTGAAACGTCAACCACGACTTTGAACGTCGTATACAGTTCTGCTACTGGGTACAATAGAAATTACGGGACGATCGCAGATGTTTTGCACGCGTTCTATTTAGCGACGAAGCGTCGTTCACCAACAGCGGTAACGTAAACCGGCATAATATGCACTACTGGGCAACGGAAAATCCACGATAGCTGCGACAAGTGGAACATCAGCGACCATGGCGTCCATTATGGGAGGAAGGATAATTGGCTCCCATTTTATCGAAGGCAATCTAAATGGTGCAACGTATGCTGATTTCCTACGTATTGTTCTACCGATGTTACTACAAGATGTTTCACTGCATGACTGAAAGGCGATGTACTTCCAACATGATGGATGTCCGGCACAGAGCTCGCGTGCGATTGAAGCCGTACTGAATAGCATATTTCATGACAGGTAGATTGGTCGTCGAAGCACCATACCTTGCCCGCACTTTCACCGGATCTGACGCCCCCGGATTTCATTCTGTAGGGAAAGTTGAAGGATATTTGCTATCGTGATCCACCGACAATGCCTGACAACATGCGTCAGCGCATTGTCATTGCATGTGCGAACACTACGGAAGGCGAACTACTCGCTGTTGAGAGGAATGTCTTACACGTTTTACCAAATGCATTGAAGTTGACGGACATCATTTTGAGCATTTATTGCATTAATGTGGTATTTACATATAATCGTGCAGTAACAGCATGCGTTCTCAGAAATGATAAATTGACAAAGGTACATGTATCACATTGGAGCAATCGAAATAAAATGTTCAAACGCAACTACGTTCTGTATTTTAATTTAAATAACCTACCTGTTACCAACTGTTCGTCTAAAATTGTGAGTAATTTGTTTGTGACAATTACAGTGCCATCTATCACAAACTGAAGAAAATGGTCCAACTAAAACATTCACATTTCCTTACGTACTACACCAACATGTAATAAAAAATGGGGATTCCTACTTTAAAAAAACGCAGTTTACATCCGTTTGACCTATGATAGTGCCATCTAGCGGGCCAACCATACCGCCATCTGGTTTCCCCCTTCATGCTAGACAAGTTTCGTTCTTTGTAGCTTTTTCGTTTGACGCTTTTTTCGTAAGATATTTGGCCCGGTCACGATCAATGGACCGCCTTGTATACTAGAATTCCAAGCAGAATCGCAGCGGTATTACGGGAAAATGGGTGTCCAACCCCTTATTAATAAACCATTCACACGTAAGTACAGTGTGTTCACATTATTTTGCCTCTCCACAGTTGTAGCACAGAATTAAAGTGATAACCCGTACACGTTCAATTCAGGAACATTTGCAATTACACATCGCTAAATTAGATCAATCCATTGTCAAGAATTATAATTGTAACGTCTATTTGAAACGGAAGGAGGTGACAGTGCTGAGACTTATGAAGGGGCGGGTGGGGGGGCGCGGGGGGGGGGGGGGGGGGGGGGGCAGGCAGCCAATTTTTTTTTTTTTTTTTTTCGTGAAGTCCTTAAGTTTCCTGATGACGGGATGATTCCTTTGAAAGAGATCGTCTGTTCTCCTTCCAAATCCTGCCCCGATTCGAAGACGAACTCCGTCTCCCAGGCCCGTCTCATCGATGCGACGCTAAACTCTAAAATTCGCTTCTTTTCTTGTTTCACTTCATCTCAGAGCTGTTATCCTTTCGAAGCGTGTTCTCTAGAAATTGCGATCGGTTTGAACATGTAAGACACAAACGTAGCTGCAAATAATTTTTCAGATGTTATTGTTGTTTCCGAAGAGAAGTGTGTTGACGTCTACTAGAAAGGAATTCTCAAACAATTTTCAGACCCACACTTCTCCAGTTTTTGAACTGGAACCGGTTTCCCCTAAAACCAGACGGCAAACGGTTTGGAAAAAATGAAAATTCTCCCGAGAACATTAGATGTAAAAAGTTTTCCTTTCGTTATTTTCTGTTTTGTTATCAAGACGATCCTCAGGCAGTTCGTGTAATGCTTTCGCTGACTAATTGCAGGGTAATCAAATATGATCTTCGTTGAGAAATAACAGTTTTAATGGAGCTTGAGACCACGCCGCGCCGAAACCACTCTTAGGAAGAGTCGCACACTGATTGCGTGCCACAATTTCAAACACAAGGAAGCCCTACTGGATTCCGTGTCGGCGTATACAGAAGTTGTAAGTGGGAGGTACACGGACACGGACTTCATAATTGAAAACGGCGACTACCTTTTAAGACGATGGTGGTGGTGGTGGGGAGGGATTGTGAATAAGGAGCTTATGAAATTACCGGCTACTATTAAAATAGTAATATGCCGACAATGTAACCCCCGTGAAAGAAATTTTGTGACTGAATATTGTGCAATGGAATGGTATCTGACTAATTTTGTGTGCATAAAGGTTTCTACTGAAGGAAAGCAGTAGCAAAGTAAACGAGAAACCAACCAAGGTTCTGTTAGTAATCTAGTAAACTGTAACTATGAAAAGAAACTGTCGCCAACCGCTGTAGGAAAAGTTGTACCCTGTACTAGCACGGTTCATAAAGAAGGTAACTATGTGGGTTGATTTTAGTTTATACTAAACTTCTAGTATAATTTGAATAATTGTAGCTAGTTTCTTATTTATAAATTATAGAGTGCAGCAATCAGTCGTCCTTTTTTAGATTTTATTACGCAAATCCAGATTTCGTCTAATGCCTAGCCATTCTCAATGCACTATTTTCTATTCTCGATGCATGTAAGTCCCTGTTGTTCGGGCATCAGTTACATTTCTTTGAACACTTCTAATTCTTGATTGCTGCTATTGCAATATGACATTTAAATTTGCCTCAACTATTAGCATGGGGACCCAGAAACTAATTTATCGGTAGATTTAGGTCGTGTCTGAACACAATCTGGGAAACACGGTAAACTACATAACACATAAAATTATAAGCACTAATATTTCAATGAAAAGAATGTTTGATCTGATACTTTAACTGTCCATTCATGAAAACTAAGTGGATTATTTCAAAACGTATGCTCACTAAATAATTAAATAATTATGTACTTTACAATTCCACAAAGTTTGTTAAATTTTGTTAAGGAAAATAATTGCTTTTCATTTCAGTAAAAGAGGATACTCGGATTCGTCTTAGCACTTGGAATAGAACCCTGTGTTGTTTAATGTCTAAGGGCAAAATACGGTGGCTCAGCACAAAACTTACCGAACACAAAATTATTGTTGGGAACGAAACCACGTAACTGGTCAATGAAACGATATAATACTCAACTAATAATTTGAGCTGCAGTTGGTGGCAGCGTCCATCTCCTGCGATATTCAAAAAAGCTCTAGGTATCCACGACTCTTCCTGTGTAACAATCTCCGAAATTTCTCTTCTTAGCGTCGAAGTTTAATAGTACAGGGCTGACCAAAGTATTCCATGAAATGGAAATGCCGTGTGGCTAGGCCATCCCGTCGGGTAGACCGTTCGCCTAGTGGAAGTCTTTGGAGTTGACGCCACTTCGGCGACTTGAGTGTCGATGGGGATGAAATAATGATGATAAGGACAGGATTTACATTTGTTTACTAGGAAGTTAAAGAAGTCCGTTTATTTTGCTTTCATGGTAATATGGGTTGATACTTTTCAATTTTTTTTCGTTTTCAAAAATACTACTGAAGATTTTAGTTTCAGTTTTCGTGCACGAAAATCAATTAGGAAAAATTATTACTTTCGCCAAGTAAGTGTTGTTAGCTGTGTTGATTTTTAAGCGTTCAGGCAAATAATACGACACTATTTACAATAACCATACAATTTGTTACTGCCTCTTCATTATTTCAGACGTACCACTCTAACACCTTTATTTACAAACTTTGTTTTACCAGCCGAACAATTGGCTGCCCACTGATATTTTTTGCAGTCCTTTTCAAACTTTCCTGCTCTATTCATTTAGCAAGAAATTATGCTGTTTATTTTACAGACTGGCAGTTCGTTCTACTAAACTACAGCTTATAATGCAATGTAGCCTTATAGTATGTCACTATTTTTTTGAAATGTCCCTTTAAGTCTACACATAATTACATCGTTAAGAATCTGAAACTTACAAACATATGTTACCAGAACTTTAACAGTAATTCTACACAACATTATAACATCTGTAACAAAACATACTTTGTAAAAAAATAAAAATATTATGAAACAGTACTTATTATTCATGACTTGTTCTCAAATAGTCCTACTTTTTGTTCTGTTCTATGGAGATAAGGTTTGAAACCTACTGTGATACTAACACCTAAGGACTTCTTTGCATTTGGGTGAACCAGATAGTAGGGGTTAGTGTGAGAAGTTCCCTGTAAATATATTTAAACTTGGAAATTTCTTCATTTTGAAATGAACCTGGCCCATGTGCTCTAATTGTGGTAGCAATATGTGTTTTATTGCACAGTAAAATTTAACTGTCCTGATCATGCCATAAAAAGCCTTAAACGGGTCTGATTTCAACCCAAGGGATGTTGTGTACATATCCTTTTGCGATATCTGGCGGCTTTTTTTGTTTTCGGATTTCAAAGTCTTTCATGAACTGAACCGTTTTCGGTGGATTATAATATCGTTGGTGGTTTCTCCTTTCTTGGTTCTGTGTTTACTTCAGGGTCTGTTTTGTCATTACTTCATCTGGAGGTACAAAAAAACATTTCGTCCCGTCTTTCTCGATTTCTGTTACTTTTCTTCATACGAACTATCATCTATATGTGACCATTCTGGGTCACTGTTGGCTTCCAACAGATAAGCCATCCTTAGACACACGTTAATTTCCTCATACGACTTTTTGTCCAGCCTTAAATATTCAGGGTCACGGTTCCCTCCTAATTTTACTAGTTCTTTTTCTTTCACAGCAGGCTCTTCGTTTGAACAGTCATTTACATCGGATCTAATGACGTTTAACTTACTCCGTATTTTGTGTCGTCTTTGTGAACTTCAGTAATTCGTAAACAATCGTCTGTATGTATTTCTTCCGGCCTTCTGACAACAGTTTTGTTCTGCTGGCGATTTGTCAATCAAGAATGCTTCGTGAGCAACGCTGATGATTTGATCTTCTTTCATTTTCCTCATTGGGACCGTATTTCTTATCTTACAATTGGGTAACGTCCTATTCTCAACGTCTCGTTTTCTCCTCTCACTATTACCTAACCCTTTGGTCGCATAATTTCTTTTGAAATCCTCCCACTCGCACTGCCTGCCTTGCTGGCACATATCCTGCTGAAATTACACGGGAGATGGCTGACAGATAGTAGAAAAGCAGGGCTATGACAACCGAAGCGCGTCACACATGTGGTCGACATCAAACGAAACCTCAGCTTCAATTAAGAAAGAACGTTTCTTGGCAAATGCTGAAACTCTTACAGTAAGACCACAGCTAGCAAGAATCTCAAAGTCGCGAGTAAGTGTCAATATTTGTAGAAACGGATGGTTCCGAAAGAAGAGCTCCCTCCTGGTTACTCAGAGAAGTGGACAACATGGAGGGCTCTCACCAGACTACATTCTAGTTCTATGAGACGCACGGCTAATCTGCAGAAGTGCGACCTTCCTGTGGAGTTAGTTTAGTGTTAGTTAGCGTGGTTCTGTGCGGACTAACAACCATCTTCTACAGTTTTCATCATCTCCAGCCATAAGCACATGAGTGGCCTGCTGAGCGCACTGAATGCACTCAACGTGTCAGATTTATGATCGACAATTGTATAAACTGATGTAAATGATCGATTTCCTTTGGTTGATTGTGTACTTTGCACTTCTGACACAGTCATAATAACAACAACTATATTAATATTCGGTAAACAGCAGAGTTTTATTCTTCTCCTTGAAATTTTTCATTGCTTTGCTTCACAGCTTGACCAAGATACAGACTGAATAACCTACGGAATATACTACAACACTGTCTCATTCCTTTGTCAGCCAGTACTTCCCTTTCATGCCTTTCGACTCTTATAACTACCATCTGGTTTCTGTACAAGCTGCAAGTGGAGGTTCTTATTCAGGATTTTATCCCTGCTACCTTCAAAAAATTTGAAGAGTCAGTACTGTCAGAAGTTTTTTCAAAATCTGTAGATGATTTAAACGTACATTCACCTTCGATTAATCTGTCTTTTAAGGTAAGTCGTAGTGTCATTTTGGCCTCGCATATTCCAACATTTCTCCGGAACCCAAACTAATCTTCCACGATGTCGGCTTCTAACAACTTTTCCTCTCTTCTGCAACTAATTCATGTGAGTATTTTTCAATCACGATATATTAAAGCGATAGTTCGGTGACATTCATACCTGTCAGCACTTTCTCTAATAGGAAGTGGACTTCAAAATCAGATGGAGCAGTTTACTCAAGGCTGGCTTTCCCAAAGATATTAGCAGTTTTGAGGAAATGTCGCTTATTCTATGGACCTCGATTCAGCTTCGATCTTTCATTGCTTTGTCAAATTATTCCCGCAGTATCATATTTCCCATTTCATCTTCATCTTTTTCCTGTTCCCTTTCTATAATATTTACTTGCAGTTCGTTTCCTTTGCATATCGTCTCCACATATATCTTCCAAGTTTCAACTTCTCCTTCTCTAATAATTACAATTTTCCAGTTGAGCTCTTGACATTCAAACAGCTGCCTCTGTGTTCTCCAAAGGTACCTACATTTTCTATAATTGGTACCTCTCTTTCCGCTGCTTATACATGCCCCCGCAGACTTACATTTATCCTCTAGCCACTCCTGCTTAGCCATTTTGCTCTCCCACCAATCTAATTTTCTAAATTTAATACGTCACTTCAACTTTCGAAGTAACAATTACAGCGTTATGAATGCCTCTCGGAAGAAAGTTTATACATCAACTGTGAAGGAGAGCAATTTTCTTGCTCAAAAACCTACCAAATTTCGTCAGTTTGCATGCAGAGTGTGAGACTTATACGCCAGGCAGAAAAAAAAAAAGTTACGGGATAGCGATATCCACACATAGGTAGGTAGTATCGCGTACACAAGATTGAAAATGGCTGTGTATTGGCGGAGCTGTCATTTGCACCCAGGTGGAAAGGTTTCCGACGTGATTGTGGCCGCACAATCGGAATTAACAGACTTCGGCCTGCAGTGGGAGGTGCTAGGAGGTGGGGCGAACGCTGTATGTAGTGTGTTCCGCCGTGTTTACTCGGTGCAGACTTGCGAATGCTGGGGCCAGGGCTGTGGCTGGGGTCCGGGTTGTTTGTCTCAAGCGATAACTGCCTGAAACTCTGATCTGATAGATTCTGAATAATAGCATCGCGTAGCGTTTCATTCTTATAAATTGCGCTACAGACACAATTGAATTTACAATCTCTAGTCATGCCATGCAGTTGCGCAAGGCATTCCTTATGGAATGTTATTACGACATTGCGTGTGGTAAAATTTATACTGTGCAGCAGCAACGTGTATTTGACTCAAAAAAATTCGTCAGGTCTTGCAATTACTACTTCGCAGGGCTGGATATGGGGCTCACTGAGAGGAAAAAGCCGCGCGGGATTAGCCGAGCGGTCTTAGGCGCTGCAGTCATGGAGTGTGAAGTTGGTCCCGGCGGAGGTTCGAGTTGTCCCTCGGGCATGGGTGTGTGTGTTTGTCCTGAGGATTATTTAGGTTAAGTAGTGTGTAAGCTTAGTCCCATAAGATTTCGCACACATTTTAACATTTTTGAGAGGAAAAAATTGCACCAACTTACACAAGAAAAGAAAAATGCAAGACATGATTCGCCTGTGATTTTGTAGGCATCGAAATGTTGATGCAGCTCTGTTATGTGTTCTTTTCATGTTTCCTTCATCGTACTGTTGGAAGGACAGAGGGATTAGCTGAATACCTTCTTTAGCTTCTGGCGCCTTTTGCTGCTGGACTGCTGGCGCTTGTACAAGGCAAGAAACTGCTGACAGCATTTCTGTTATTTGTTGACTCTGAAACTGAATTAGAGATGTTAGACGCTGCTCAGCTGTTAGATGTTGCTCCTCCTGGTTTGGCATGATTCTTTAATACCCCGAGCGATATATTTTAACTTATGTATTTCAACTTATAATTTGCTCATACACAAAAAAGAATTCAATAGAAAGAGGAAAGTTGTCCTGGACTGTTCTCCTGAGCTCCTTGTTCCACTGTCGCAGCCTCGTCACCAGTCTGTTTTATCTTCCTTCGTCACCGGTCTGTCGTACCTTCCTTGAACAATGTGTGGTTGTTTAGTGGCTCAAATGGCTCTGAGCACTATGGGACTTAACTTCTGTGGTCATCAGTCCCCTAGAACTTACAACTACTTAAACCTAACTAACCTAAGTACATCACACACATCCATGCCCGAGGCAGTATTCTTACCTGCGACCATAGCGGTCACGCAGTTGCAGATTGTAGGGCCTAGAAACGCTCGGCCACAGCGGCAGGCGTTGTTTAGTGGATACAGGAGCGAACAACAGATGTCATTCATGGACAAAGAACTCAGATATCAGTTTACTCTACATTTAATAGCAAATAGCAAAAATAATACATAACTTTGTTGCTGAAGTATAAGCGTCAGTTGCTAATAGTAGATCTGAATGTAGAAATATATGCTGATACGAAAGACTTATATATCTACCACTCTTCAATAGGAAGTATATTCTAAAGATGTCGACCCGTGGCCACTATGAAAGTCTGTAAATTTAATTCATGTGGCAAACATACAAAATGGGGTCAGTGCATCAATGTTGGAATTCGAGCACCAGCCGCTTGAGCTCCGGAGAGTGGATGCTAGCTTGTCATTGGCAGCGACGTGATCGTTCGTGGCAGCGCCCTCGCGCCGCGGTGGCGGCTGTTGGAAATGTGGTGGCGCGTGTCTTTGAAAGTGCGGCCGACCATGAAGGTAGATAGTCTAGTTTGAAACTCACCACGGTTTTCCAGTTAGTTTTTCCCACAAAAATCTTGACGTGTATAATGATTTAGTACATCGCAAAATGGTTTCGCAATGCATATCAAAGTGAAATAAAGCTGAACATCCCGCACTAAGAAAAAATTTCTAAAAAAAGCTATCAAAGTTTCAAAAATACCTTTTTCCATTACAATTTTCTATTTATTTTCGGTATGTGACATAGTAACGATATCTGAATAGGGCGCAAAGTCGCAGTTGTGTCTCAATAAGGAAATGTATGAGGACATCCATATGAGTACAAAAAAAGTGTTAAATTTCAATTACACGATAAACCACAAAAATTAAATACGCTGTCAATTCGACTAGATACCTAAGAAATACATTTACGAGCACCTTAAAGCGGAGCAATCTAATAGATAATAGTTTAGGGAAGGCGCACGGAAGTCAACGTCCTGTTGTTAGAACACTTAGATCCAAGAAGTCTACTAAAGATACTGTCTACACTACCCTCGCACTTGTTCTCCTTGAGTACTGCTGTGTTGTCCGTCATCTTGGCCAGATAGGACTCACGGAGGGTATCGAAAAAGTATAAAGAAGATCAGCTCGTTTTATATTAGCGCGAAATAGAGGAAATGGTGTCACGGATATGATAAGCGAGTTTGAATAGCAATCATTAAAACAAAGGCCTTCTTTACTTCCTGCGAGATCTTTTGCGAAATTTCAATCCTGAATTTTCTCCACTGTATATAAACATGTTTTATCGTCTCCAACGCAAGTAGGGAGATAGTATCATCGTAATAAAATACGAGAAATCATAACTCATACCGTATGATGTAAGTGATAATTTTTCATACACGCTGTTAGAGAGTAGAACGGCAGAGAAATAGTCTGAAGGTGACTCGATGAAACCCTCTGCCAGGCACTTAAGCGTGCATTGAAGAGTAGTCATTCAGATGTAGATACAGATGTAGACTTGTGCTGATCTATTTTTGAACTGAGGTTCAGTTCTCAGCAGCTAATAATTCTTTTGAACGTTTGCGTGACTTCTGCAACTGTAGTTTGCCGTCGTATTGTAGCACAATATCGGCTTCAAGTACCTAGACATATGTTGTAGCTCTTTGTTAAACCAAAAGTCTCACACACCAAATATTACAAGTTTCATAGAGTTGGCAATGTTTTATGTCGTAGATTTTCGTCCAACGAATGTATCTAGATACTTTAAGGCCAAAACTTTGCAGCAGTACGAAAATAAACTAAAAGTATCTGTTACAGGCGGCGTAGTATCATTAAAACCACTACAGTACCGTATGTGTTTAACGTATTCACTTTAATTCTTTTATTGTTGATGTTATAGTTTCACTTTTAGCTACAACACAATCAGTGATAAAAATCGTAAAAGGTGAAAGATTTCGGGGCCTTAATTGTCAGGCAGCAAGCCAATTATTTGTCCTGGGCCTCTACATTAATTTTCCATTTAAACAGGTGGTTAAGGCAGACATTAATGGAAATTGTAACACTAAAAACTTCACTTTTACGACTTCATCGAAGTCTATTCCTCGAAGTCTGACATAAATTTTGGCGATTACTGAATGTATTATGACGTAGTGGAGGTTAAGCAATTCAGCCTCTCTGTACGTACTCCATTTGCTTTTAAGTGTGCAGCGAACTAAATGAGAAAGCCATTTGTAAGTGGAGCGACGGCAGATATGTATCTTTTTAAAGTAGCAACCGTATGTTTTCGGCAAAGCGTTTTTGATCATCGTTCTACGGCCGCTTTCGAAGCTGGTTGAGAGGCGGAACGGGACCAGCCGTTGGTTTAAGCGGTCGCCTATAAATCCGGCGGTAAGAGGGCGCGCGGGATTAGGGGGGACTTAACCGCACCAGCAGATTAACTCCGCGGGTCGAGCCGGGCGCTGCCGGCCATTACGGCTGGCTGGAGCGCCGACCGGCTCCTCGGCCCGCTGTGTGCGCGGCTGGGTGGCCGAGCAGCGGCTCGGGAGGGGACGCGTCGGCCGAAGTTCTTACTATAATGGCATACAGTATTATGGGAGGTAAAGCAACTGCAGTGTACCATAAGTATCCGGACGGAACCGATTACTAAATGTCAGGAGAGTGGCACCGCAAATATACACTACCAGCCATTAAAATTGCCACACCACGAAGATGACGTGCTACAGACGCGAAATTTAAGCGACAGGAAAAAGATGCTGTGACATGCAAATGATTAGCTTTTCAGAGCCTTCACACAATGTTGGCGCCGGTGGCGACACCCATAACGTGCTGACATGAGGGAACTTTCCAACCGATTTCTCATACACAGTTGACCGGCGTTCCCTGGTGAAACTTTGTTGTGATGCCTCGTGTAACGAGGAGAAATACGTACCATTACGTTTCCGAATTTGATATGGGTCGGATAGTAGCCTATCGCCATTGCGGCTTATCCTATCGCGACATTGCTGCTCGCGTTGGTCGAGATCCAATGACTGTTAGCAGAATATGGAGTCGGTGGGTTCAGGAGGGTAATACGGAACGCCGTGCTAGTTTCCAACGGCCTCGTATCACTAGCAGTCGTGATCACAGGCTTCTTATCCGCATGGCTGAACCGGATCGTGCAGCCACGTCTCGATCCCTGAGTCAACAGATGGGGACGTTTTCAAGACAACAATCATCTGCACGAACAGTTCGACGACGTTTGCAGCAGAATGGAGTATCAGCTCGGAGACGAATGGTTGCGGTTACCCTTGACGCTGCGTCACAGACAGGAGTGCGTGCGATCGTGTACTCAACGACGAACCTGGGTGCAAGAATGGCAAAACGTCATTTTTTCGGATTAATCGAGGTTCTGTTTACAGCATCATGATGGTCGCATCCGTGTTTGGCGACATCGCGGTGAACGCACATTGGAAACGTGTATTCGTCATCGCCATACTGCCGTAGCACCCGGCGTGATGGTATGGGGTGCCACTGATTACACGTCTCCGTCACCTCTTGTTCGCATTGACGGCACTTTGAACAGTGGACGTTACATTTCAGATGTGTTACGACCCGTGGCTCTACCCTCCATTCGATCCCGGCGAAACCCTACATTTCAGCAGGATAATGCACGACCGCATGTTGCAGGTCCTGTACGGGCCTTTCTGGATACAGAAAATGTTTGACTGATGCCCTGCCCACCACATTCTCCAGATCTCTCACCAATTGAAAACGTCTCGTCAATGGTGGTCGAGCCACTGGCTCGTCACAATACACCAGTCACTACTCTTGATGATTTGTGGTATCGTGTTGAAGCTGCACGCCCAGCTGTACCTGTACACCCCATCCAAGCTCTGTTTGTCTCAATGCACACGTGTATCAAGGCCGTTATTACGGCCAGAGGTGGTTGTTGTGGGTACTGATTTCTCAGGATCTATGCACCCAAACTGCGTGAAAATGTAATTACATGTGAGTTCTAGTATAACATATTTGTCCAATGAATACCCGTTTATCATTTGCATTTCTTCTTGGTGTAGCACATTTAATGGCCAGTAGTGTAAAAGCAGGTGAAGAGTACTGCGTTGTCGGTAGAGGAGCAGTACAGGCAGAATGCGTCTGTCGGGAGCGCTCAGTGATCTCGAACGTAGCAGCCCGAGTTGTATGTGGTGATGTGATTGTGATGTGGAAACGCGAAGAAACAACCACAGCTTAAGGAAGGCCAGGTTAAAGTCATGTAATCGCTAACAAGGGCCGTGCATGATTGCGGGAGGTGGTTTATCGCGCGATATCAGCGGAAGGAACTACTAGTGAGATCCACAGTGCTATTGGAGGAAGGAAGGGAGGTTGGGCTAAACGTCCCGCCAACATCGAGGTCCTCAGAGACGGAGCACAAGCTCGGATTGTAAGGAAGGGGAAGCAAACCGGCCCTGCCCTTTGAATGGAACCATCCCACTATTTGCCAGGACCGATTTAGAGAAATCACGAAGCTTCTAAATTGGATGGGCGGACACGGGTTTGAACCTTCGTCCTCGCGAATGCGAGTCAAGTGTGCCAACCGCTGCACCACCTCGCTCGGTTTCACTGCTAGCACTGTAACCGTACTTAGGGATTTAAAAAGTAGTGGGATAGACTCATATGCGACACATTTATGTAGTAAGCGAAGCACGAGGTTGTATGAAGGGCGACGCCAATGGAGAGAGGATGACTGGAAACGAGTGATTTGCAGCAATGAGTCACTCTGCTCCTTGCGGATATCAGATGACGCGTTTTGGATTTGGTGAATGCCTGGAGAATGTTACCTGCAATCATGTGTAGTGGAAATACGGAAGTACAGAGGAGGCAATGTGATGGTGTCCCTTGTGCTTAGGGTGTGGTCTCTATATTGCGCTTAAGAAAACACTAATGCCAGAAGGAAACTTACATGCACTTTTTTCATCTTGGAGTGAGTTCTACAGTAGGGGGGATAGGTGGAAGACGATGGTTGATGTTGATAGCATAAGAATGCACTTCTTTTACGAAGCACCGTCTGTGAGGTAATAGTTTCTGGACAAAAATATTCCTGAAATGAACAGGTCTTCCCAGAGAGCCAACCAAAACTCTTGACATCAGAAGTTTAGTCAAACTTTCGCCTATATGCATCGTAGTTTTGTTCATCATCTGCAAAGGTTTATACGTTGTTTTTTTTTTAATTTTATTGTGTTACTTGAGCCATGTGAGACTCGCGTTCATGCCATTTGTTCTTTAGCATTCAGCCACATGGAGTGGTGTCTTGTTTCTTCCTTACTTAGTGGCATCAGGAAGTTGCTGCCTTGCCTCCTTGAGTGGCAGCAGCATCGCTTATCGATACTGTATTTTCGTACTAACTTTGGTGTGACCGCTAGTATTTCCAGGTAGTGGCGGTGTGTGGCAGTCAGTTGGGACGCAGCAGGGAACTCTCCACAGCGCGCGGCCAGGCCAGGACTGCCGGCAGCATGCATGCGCCATCGGATCATGAGGCGCTAGCTGCGAGAGTGACAAAGTTCGTTGCCCACCGAACCTGGACGCTGAGGTTGGGTGATCAGTTAATCTGTTATGAAGCCTCAACTATTGTGACATCTCTTCGTTCATTTGCGGGTTGTTGCTCCCTGGACAGTTACCGCTAGCAGCAATATGTGTTGGGGTCGGTGAAATCTTGAAGTCGTCTTCCTATATTGTGATTAATTATTAAATTGACTGTCGTATTTCCTGCCCTGTGACCGGTACCGCCTCAGTTACCTGCCCTGGCCATTAGCGTAGTTTTCTGGTAGTGTGCCTTTCCTCGTCATGTTGATGCTGTCCGGCACAGCGTGTAGTTCGACATCCTTTTAAGTTCTTTGGTTCATATTTGCCTAGAGTGGTTATTGTTCCCTTGGCTGTTTTTAAACACCGATTTCTGAAAACGTATTGCTGTTCGTATACTCGTCCTTGGCTGATATTTTCCATCGTTGTGCCGTTGGTCAGACGAAAGAGAATTGGTTAAATCGTTGGTCGGTTCTTGGGCCGTCACTAGTTTGGGTTGCCATCTAATTATTTAACTTCAACTCTTGGCTGCCTGTCTCACCTCACCTTACGTTTGAACTACTTTCCCAGGCCGACCCTAGGAACACTTCTGAGCACCACTTACTCTGTTGTTTTAGATTGTGATTTTCATTTTAGTTTCAAGTATTCTGCGAGGCCTTCTGCCATGTATTAATACAGTTCCTTTCAAATTTTACATAAAGGCCTTCACCTTGTTAAACTAAAATTCTGGAAATTGATTTAATTTTAAAAAAGAAAAATGAACATTTTTCCTTAAAATTGTTTCTATCTGAAATTGTTTGTTATATAGGCCCTAAGCCATTAGTTGTTTAATGTGTTATGTGTGGCCTTCAGCGGTGGATTCACGTGAACCCCTTTTAATAAGGCCTTTAGCCGTGTGTATTTTTTAAAGGAAAATTTTTTATGAGAAGGAAGGGGTTTATTTTAAATTGTTTGTCTGAATTGTTGTTCAGACCCTCAGCTGTTGTTTCATATTTGTTTGTGGCCTTCAGACGTGCAAGAAGTTAATATTTCTTTAATTAAGCTTTCGGCCGTTCTGTTGTAAGTTTGAACAGGAATTTCTTGGCTGGAAAAATCGTTTATTAATTTGTTTTAACTATATTTGTCCTTCAGACGTATAGTGTAGGCCTTCAGCCGCTAATTGTTTTCAATTGCTTGTTTTTTTCTTAAAAGAACGTTTTTACCTTTTGTTTTTAATTGCTTTTGATTTCTAAGCCAGGCCTTCAGCCGCTCTTGTTTTTGGTGTGGGTTTGGGCCTTTAGCCCAGAAAGCATCTCAAGTTCTTTAACCAGGCCTTCAGCCATATTGTTTAATTGTGATCTTTTAAAGCAATGTGTAAATGTGTGGTTCTTTGAAAATTAAATTGTGTGTTTGATTGTGCAACACACAGTAACTGTTTTCTACTCCATCCACAATCACAACCTAATCGTGTGCGCTCTCTGAGTACCTACCAACCTGGTTTCATTACTCTTAGTGTAATGTTATTTTCACGTAATGTTATTAACATGTCAGGTGTCTTCGTGGCTTGCACCGCTTCCTATGTGGGCCCCATCTGGGGTAAATTTTCGTGTTAGTTGTCTGCTCGTGTATATGATGCATGTAGCCTTCGATTTTACGTGTATCATTTCTGCTTTTGAGTACGCCTTATAGACATGCCACAGCATTTTTATTTGTATCATTTTACTGTTGATTAAGCCTTATGACTTCGTTCCTCTCTTCACACGATGTGTAGCATGTAAATTTATTTCATACTTCCACTGTATGTAATTTTTTTATATTTCTTTTTCCTTCACTTATGGCTTCCATGTACTGGGTGTAATATATTTTATTCGTAGGTCGTATTACTTCTTCTGAGGAAAACACGTTTGATCTGTCGAAACTTAGTGAAGGATTGAATAAACGTTTGACCTGCAGCTGGCTAGCTCTGTGGTTCCCATTGTTTCCATCATTCTGTCGTTGCTGACTGCTGCCATGTCCAACATTTTCCAATGTAGCACCTTCAGGGTGAGTTACTATGTCGACTTCCTTCCAGATCCGAGCATCCGATATCAGAACATTCTCTAGTTTCGACTCTTGGGGAAGAATTACCCGCCTTTCCGGCACAGACATTCAGACACCTCACTGAAAGTGTCCCCAGAAAATATCAGGCAGTCATAAAGGCGAAGGGTGGGCACACCCTGTATTAATGTCTACAAATACTTGTCCTGATACTTTTGATCAGACCTTGCACATACAGACCGCCCCTATCTCTGTCGTGTTCCGGTTTGAATCCATCATCTGTGTTAAATGACGCAGGGGAAATGTCATGTTTCTGTCTTGAGAAATCAAACAGTGTTTTGAAAAGATGAAGCGCATATTATATTAGTATTATGTATGTTGTAGTACAGTTAACCTAACTCCTCCGAAATATCCCATATTAATGCGACGGTTATCGTTTTTGCATTTCCCCATGTGAAAAAGTAACAAACAATGGTAACATTGTGTTAATAGCCCCTCCATTCTTCAAACGAAAGAATTACGTAAATTGCTGATGGTGTACACCAAACAACGACAAATTGATTTTAGGTTACTTTTTTCAAAAAGTGCAGTTACTCGTTTCGAATTTATACAGTTGATTATCAGATGACTTTCATGTTTCCGTCAAACACTTAATGCAATGGTTTACTGGTGAGTTACCCCAGGGCAAACAATAACTCACAGTTACAACTGTGTAATACATATGGATGCGCCACCATACTCACTTGTGGTAGCATGCATGTCCATCTGGTGCATGTGGAGCATTTGTTTTAACAGTTTTTCATTGTATCAAATTTCTAATGTTGTGTGTATTTATTCAATAATATATGTCGGTTAAAATTAATAAACCCTTAGGTTTGGTTATAAAACGAATTTCCAATACGTACCACGTGTGGGGACTCGCGACATATCAAAACAGAGTTTACAAAGTACATGAGTGTTAAAGAGGCTGCCGTACGATGATATACGTAATTTTTGGATAGAAAACTAAATTGCTGTTGTGATAAATTGATAATTATTCTACGTTACACGTAGAATATTGAATACTCATAGAAATAACGGATTTTTTTTTTAATTAGAGCATTCGAACTCATTTTACAAAACGATAGAGAAATAAACGTAGATAAGGAAGTACTTGTAATCCTTATGTGCTATTTAAATAATGATGACTTGCTGCTTCAATTTATTATAAGATATGATAATTGATCTAAAGACAGGTGTAGAAATATCATTCACATTGAAGTGTGAAATGTACTTTCTCGAAGTTTCTCAGGAAAGTTGCATTAACCAACTCAGTCTGTTCATTAAGGGTAGTATCAGGGGACTGTGTGAGTTTGTGTGTGTGTGTGTGTGTGTGTGTGCGCGCGCGTGCGTGTGTGTGTGTGTTTGTGTGTGTGTGTGTGTGTGTGTGCGTGCGTGCGTGTATTGTAATATTAGTAATTTTCGCCTCACAAACATTAATATACGCTCAATAGTAAACGCCTGATGGCCTAAAGTTATCGAACAATTGTAAAGTAAAAGAAGTGAACCATCGCGTAGCAGCGACAGAATCTATTATTCTTTATCTTTGCCGTTCTTGCGCGCTGCCTGTAAATCTCTATGTACATGTATCGATTAATGGTATAAAAAAGAATTCTGTTGTTTCAAGACAAATGAGGCTTTTGGCGCCTCACCTTTTACTGTTTGTATTCCATGAGAGGCGGACGCGGACTTGCTGCGTTCCGCAACTGTTTTTTATATTCTATGTGAAAATATTGAGTGAAAATGCTAAATGTTATTTTTTTTTCAATCAGAAAGCATGTAGTTTCTGGTAACTGATTACGAACAGGCAGCATCAAGAGGACATTTTGACTGTTATGTATAAAGTATTTAACCACTATGGTCATCTATTGTAATTTAATATGAAAAGGTACGTAGCATTAAAAAAAGTGTGTTAAAGATAAGTGTGCTTATTTAGTAAATTAACCTTGATGATTCCATCTCCTTATTTACCTGAATGATAATTATTTTTGTGTTACTTCACCACCAGAAATTACGATCACGCTGATGGGCCGAACGCAGCATGAGACAGAAGGAACATTATCGTTTTCCTATTATTTCTGAACCAACTTTTTTGTGTAGTGTTGCATTTATTTTAAAGTCTATAAATCTTCTGGTCCCTTAGTGTTGATCCGGGTATGACTACATCGCGACTATAAAAATGCACAGAAATGATAATGTTCCTTCCGAACGATCTAAAATATATATCAATATGCTGCTCTTATTCAGGTATTTAATGCTCAACGTATGTTATTATAATAGTGTAATCAATCCCTGATTCTGTTGCCAAGTGGCCCACCAAAATATTCACTTTTTCGACATTAAAAAAAAAAAGTAAAAAAAATTCTTTTTCTTTTCGTCCCCCAAGAGCAACGCTACACTTGGCGCCCGAACAGGGACTTGATCAAAAAATAATTTCATGTATGTGTTTAAAAATTTTTCAGTGCTTGCTCTAATAATTGTTTCACTTTTTCATGTGGATGCAATTCAACTGAGAAAGAGAAGTGGGAAAACCTTTTAATTAATTCAGAAGAACGATTGATGAAATTACCAAAAAACACGAGTATTCATCCGTATCACCATCAAGACAGCCATAGTAAGTGAAATTTTTATACGCAGTAGCCAAGCTTTCGGAGTGACGTAGCGTCTTTCGAGTTGATCAGAACGTAAACCTGTCTTTCCTTGCCTTGAAACAGCTTTATTTCAATTTGTCCATAGTCCATTCTTATGTAGTTAAATTCAGTGAAAGTGTACCATTTTTGTCTGTGCATAAAAAAAATTACGATATGGTGGATAACTACGCTCAAAACTGGTAAAACGTGTGATATTTCATTTGTTTGTAATTAGTAGGAACCATATTGTCTTCTTGGCGTATATGAACGTCAGTTGTTACTCAGAGTTAAAATTTCATCTTAGGTTCCAGTAAGCCATAGCACTACGTCACAGACAAACGACTGACGGCAGTGACAAACAATATCTGTAGCATTTTGACGTTTGACAAATAATTCATGAACATGGCTGACGGTAAACAGCGGACACAAACAAAAGCAGACGACAGCTGTGATGCGAATGGACCTCACTATCCATTACGATCACGCGCAATAGGTACACGAGCGGAGGCAGAAACAATTTCGACCGAAGTTTTAGAAGCCTGTCCTAGTGTGCTAACTATTCCCGCTTTTGAAAAAAAGACTTGGCTGCAATGATCGAAGCAATAATGGAACGTAAGTTCGAAAGCCAAAAACAGGAAAGATTAGATGAAAAGGCCCGCGAAGAAAAAGAGAAGGCCGAAAGACGGCATAATAAAAATCAGGTCCTTACAAATCTGTGCAACTCAGTAAAAGCAGACATAAATTCAGTAAAAACAGAAATAAATTCGGTAAAAACAGACATAAATACAGTAAAAATAGATCTGCAAACGGAAATAAATAACCTAAATACACGGTTAAATTCGGTAAAGGCCGAACTAAAGGCAGACATAACAGCTGATTTAAATACCCTGTTGGGTAATGTCCAAAGCCAAATCAGTAGTCAGATCACGACCATGAGGCTAGAAATTGACACACAAGTAGAGTCAAAAATAGAGGATATTTCAAAACGGTTAGATAAAAAAAATCGAAGCAGCCAGGGAGAGATGAATTCAAAAGTGATGGAATATCAAAAACAAGCTGCGACCTTAAAAGAAGATTATACTGCAATCTCTGATGAGGTCAAAGGCGTTAAAACCGCAGTAGACACGATCGAGAATGTTGTTGATGATCTTTCCAAACAGATTGAGACTCTTAATGTAGAGGATCAAATAAAGAATACTGTTAAGGCACATGCTTAAGCATTGTCTGACCACTACCAAGATTGGATTAAAAACAAAGACTGATTCATAGAAAACAAGGTGAAGAACGAACTCAGGGAAACTGTCAAAAACGTGACCTTTGAAATATTGGCAGCCCCTGGAAAAACAGGAGACACGGTCATGTCAGAATTAGGCCAGATAAGACGAACGTTAGCTCAAGATTTACCTGAATGGTGTCAACAGATAGTTGATTGATGAAGTTCGTACACTAAAATGTCAAGCTGAAAATTCCCCACCTTCCGTCTCAGGAGAGTGGAATAATTCACCACGATGTAATGAACAACAGCAGGTACATTACCGTTTACCATTTGATAACGCTCAAACTCATAGTTCTATAGAAGCACAATTTAACCAGAGTACCAGCCCACCCACTTTTGTCAGTTTGATGCAGGAGGAAAGCGTGATCAAACATCGTGTTTTTCCGACCTTTCTCCCACAGAAAAGAGAAATTCATCCTATAGTGTTCCTCCGAAATTTTTCAGGAATTTTCCCGAATAGCTGGAGTGACCGCCAGCGAATTCAATTCGTTAGTGGATTTATCGTAGGCGATGCTGCCTTGTGGGGAACCGAAATGGTCGACTCTTGTAAAAGTTACAAAGAGTCTGAACAGATGTTTTTTGGCTACATTCTGGAGTTCTGGTGTGCAGCAGCGCCTGAGAAAAGAGGTTTACAACGCCGAAGTGTTTAACAGTAAGCCCGGTAGTTTGAGAAGATATTTTGAAAAGTATTTAGCGAAAATCAAGTTCTGGGATTCGCCGATCACCGCCAAAGACGTTATTATGATTCTATAAACTAAGCTACCGATTGCGATCAGAGAAAAGTTAGTAAACGTGTCTGAGGACGATACGGACACTTTCCTATCTGTGTTAGACTCGTTAGATCTGATTTACGAGGACGCTAGAGTTGATGTTGGCAACGCCCACTTCAGTGCAGGCGGCCAGCACAATACAGAATACGCAGGCAACAATGGTGGCCGAGCGAAAGCGAGTCACAGCGACGCCAGTACCAACCCCAAAACGGTTTCAAAAATAAAGACACTACGTACTCCAACAGTAAATACAAAAATAAGTACAATAACGGCCAGAGATACAATCCAATATATAATTCGTCACCACCTCAGTACGGAAATGCACTTTATAATACCCATCCCCAGCAATATGGAAACACGCAATCGATCAACGGTAATTATCAAAACGATGAGTCTTACGATTCAAATCGTCAGTGGAAAGGAAATAAATGGCATAATCAAGGTGGAGACCAACGTACACCTTTCAGTAACGGTTACAATCAACACAAGCCACAGCAAAATACCTTTCAGCCACAAAATATACACTTCACGCAATAAGCGAACGGACCTTCGGGAAGTCTGAAGCCTAAACGTCCGCATAATACGCAAATTTATTATGCGCAAGCGAATACGCCAGGACAACAAGATTCATTTCCAACCGAGTTCGTACCACAAAACCAACACCAGTTCCAGACGGAAGAAACTTTAAGAAATATAAATCAGCAGGAAAGTAAGCGTCGAGCGGAAAATTAAAAGCAGCACCATTGAGCCTCCTAAAGGATGCTGCAGGTTTGAAAGGGGGCACCCTGTCCCTTAGTCCACACGAAATTAAAGCAATTAGGTATGACAAAGAGACAAACTTACGGGATGATCTAGTAGCAGACACTGAGACGAAAGACAATGATGACGTTTGGGACGAACAAGTTCAAGCTTCCATAAGAGTATCAATTGCCAACATACCAGTAACAGTCATTGTAGATACAGGAGCTAATACAAATGTCTTATCTTTATATTTATTTATGCAAATATCCTCTGTATGCAAAGTTTCATCACTTCCAATTCAAGGTTGCACCGTATCGGGAGCAATTGGCCCACTAACACAACGTGTAAATCTTCAGACTCAGCTTCAAATCCTGATAGAGTCTATTTCAGTAACGTGCATTCTTCTTATTGTTAAAAACCTATCAGTGCCACGTATCCTGAGTATGGAATTCTTGAGGCAGACGAAAGCTAAAATTAACATCGAGTGTGGAATTTGTACTCTAGTAGCGAGCCAGCAACAAGTAACTGTAAATTTGTTAAGGAGTAAGGTGAAGACAAACTTTGAGGTGCTTCAAATAGCAGTACAGCCATGGACTAAAAGACAACAGTACAGTCAGACAGAAGACGTGACAGATCCTGAAAGTTTAATGACGATGAGTATAAAGACCTAATTCCCGGTCAGAATGAATTATACGGTAAAGCTAGTGAGTCCACTGAATTATCCAAACAACAGAAGAATGAGCTTTACAATTTGTTAACAGATTGCGTTCAAGTATTTTCAAAGAAACCTGGACTAATGAAAGGCTTTGAATATCGGCTGGATGTCCTGCCCCATTCAACCTACTGTAGAACAAGCTATTCCATTCGATATGCGAGACGAGAAGCTGTCAAGTGCGAGATCAGGAAAATGTTACGCTGGAATGTGATAGAAGTATCTCATTCACCTTATTCGAGTCCTTTATTGTCTGTACTAAAATCAGATGGCAGTGTAAGGCTAGTCCTAGATGCAAGATTAATCAATAAAATTATAGTACCCATAAGAACGAGACCAGAGGCTCGTGAAGAGCATCTGCAGAAGTTTCTTGGAGTTAATTATTAGTCAGGACTCACTTTAAACCATCCCTGTTGTTAAAGAAGAATCGTAAGTGGCAACACATTTATGAAGGTCCTTTTGTGATAATGAGGAAACCACACATTGGTAGCTATTTGTTATCTGACCCTGCCACGAATAAAATCAAAGAATTGTTCCACCATCATGATTTAATAAAATTTTATAACGCCAGGAATTAAGTTAATATAAGCTGTAAGAAAATTCTAAGGTATTGGAGATCAGGATTAACCAATGAGTAACAAGAACTGAACTGAACTGACTACGGACGTTAACTGGTGCTAAAGGGAAACCTTCTGTATTAAAACAACGTGTCTGGAAAATAAAATACAGAATAAGTTGTAGACAAGTATTTACATGAATAATCTTTATGTAAGCAGGAGGACATGTCCTAGAGGCGATTTTCAATTTTAGTTATAAGTTAGTATGTAAGAAAAATGACGTACTCGAGAGATATTAATTAGCCCCGAGGTACTGCAATGAGGAAAGAGGAAGGAGCGAATAATGCACTTCTCTCGCTAAATGGTAATTTGAGAATGAGCAGGAAGGAGCCAATAATGCACTTCTCTCGCTAAATAGTAACATGAAAATGATGATTACATGTGCTTAGTATTAGTAAGTGAAATTTAATCGAGGACAAATTAATGACCTGTTTTAAAAGGAAATACTTAAACGTCCAGACAAAAGAGGAAAGTTGTGTGAAAAGATTCGATTCCATGAGGTTATTCCCTATTTTCAAATGTGACGTAAATAAGGCACCACCTGTTAGCGCAAAACAGTCGGTTTATTTAACTTGTAAGTTCTAGCACAGTGCTGTGCCAGCGATGAAATAACATCTCTTTGAAGTAAACAGATACCTAGGATTAAGCATGAACAGATTGATAACGCAGTGCAATTGTTCTAAAAAGACCTGACGTTAACCTTAAGTAAAAGTTTGATGGAATAAAAAGGAAGTTTATTATATAACGCAAAGTAAGATGAGTCCAGACTATAAACAAGCTGAGTAAAAGAACATATGAGTAACATGGTTTATTATGCCAACTTCACGGTACTATTGAGCATTAGCGAAACTTCAAATTCACAAGCTAGCAGCAAATAGAATAAGAATCTCGCCCAAGCTTCACAGGTTGCGACAGCAGCAAACAACAACACTCTAGTGAGAGGCTTATATATACAAATGATAATTAATACCCAAATGCGTAATGCATAAACTTGACTTAGTCTAAGAAATGAGCAAAGAGTAGTAAGCAAGCTGCAGCAAGATACATATTAGATATAAATGCTTGAGGTGATAGATTTTATTTAAAGTGCGCACTGCAATATTTATTGTTTTCTCTGTGACTATTGTATCCCTTTCCTAAGTGCAAATCCTTTAAGATCCTTGATCCTATCCACTCCTCAGGATCAACTTGTAAAGATGCACGTGAGCTTAGGAAGTGAGGCATTACATATAAAAAAATGAGTAGGTTCGCAACGCGCAAATTGCTTTTGTAATGCGTAATGTAAATCAAATTTTCGACCTGGTTGAGGAGTAATTTAAATTCTGTCGACGTTCCGCGAGTAGGCCCGCTTTTCCCACTTTTTTTTCGACTGTTTGTATTTCTACACAAAATCCCGAGGCGGAATTGCTATTTTCAAATTTCCTCGAACTTTCTTTAAAGATGAGCACATACGAGAGAAACTTTGACATAAATGAAGCTCCCCTCACAAGTCAATAAATAAGATGAGCACAAAAAAAAATGTATTGGGCCTACAAAATGAATAAGCAAGCGTGATAAAGATTACTATGAATGAAATTAATTTGTAGAGGAGATTGGAATGAATTTGGTCAAAGAAAAAGGACTTATAATAGCTTACCTGTGACCGTAGGCATAAATAAAAAAAAGACTAATTAAGAAGCAATTGTTCTGATTCAAAGTGGTCAATTAGATTATTTCTCGATTTAAATGAACTCTTGTAAATATTAGTATGTAAATCAACTTGTAAACACCGTGTGATGTTATGAAGCGAGAAATTCTTTTAATACACCGTTCACGCAGACGCTCACCACAGTGCAAGTGAAGTTTTAAAGTTCGCCGATTTTCAGTGGCAGTATTCTACTGCACCATATGTGTGAAATATTCATTGATGTGTGCAGTGCGTAATAATCAGTGTCATTTCACACATGCAATTGCAGCGGTAGCTACCACTTACCTGTGAATCCGTAATTGGATAGTGGACAGGAAGTGATGTGACGCAGTTTCGGTGGCAGAAGCTCCCTCCAGCAATCTAAAAAGCACAAAGCCACGATCCGCCGAACAAAAGAGACGCACGGAACTTCAAGCGCGAAATCAACGCTCTGCAAGAAAGCTACGGTCACGTGCGCGCGCACAGACTGAATTTCAGGATTGCTCGCAACAGTGGAAGCGGACACCCACCACGTGTCGAAATAATGTAAACGTTCAACCGCCAACACAGTTGCTGTGCGCTACCTTCTGTAGCAAAAACATTCACACCCAGTACTGAAAACATTTTTGTATGTATCATAAATCTTCCGAGTGACTCTAAGATAGAGAAGTTAGCGTAATTATTATAATGACTGATTGTACACAGAGACAAGTCACAAGGTCACCTCTGAACACTGTCGAAATGTAAACTTTAACGAGAGGTCACGATACGAATGAAAATAAGCACACGAAAATACGTCATAGGATACCATCCTCCTATATCCCATCCCACATGTATATAAAATTAGTATTGTAAGCTATTCTAATATAAGATATTTTATCTGTTTCATAGGTGAAATAGTCCGGAGAGCCACACTCGAGCCCTGAAAGTGAAAGATATGGACTTCCTTGTCGAAGCCATCACCAGTGGCCGCTCTACAATCCAAGTCTATCATAAATAGTGTATGTGCGACGAAAATAAATGTATAATTAAGTGCTACAACGGACAAGGCAATCAATCGATAAGACGATGACAATATAATGAATACAGTCAAAACAGAAAGTTGTGTACCAGTTGTGATAGTCAAATTACTTTTGCAACGATGAAAAATGAAGTGTGACTCTTCTTCCTTATAAATTTTGTAAATATGTGTGCTTATAGCCTTAATTTTAAGAATCATCAAGAAAGACTGAATCCATGCAAACACTGATAGAAAAACAGAACAAATTCACAATGATCCACCGTCAGTAATTACAAATTGAAACGTTAATTCTTTTATTATGGAATGAATGTGAAATGAACCTTTTAATAACCTGTATGTTACACCCGAAAATTACAAATATTCCAATGGGCATGAGGATGAAAGTAATACCTTCGGTATTCCTTCCCTCCTCATGGGAGGCAGTGTAAAATTAGTAATTTTCGCCTCACAAACATTAATATACGCTCAATAGTAAATGCCTGATGCCCTAAAGTTATCGAACAATTGTAAAGTAAAAGAAATGAACCATCGCATAGCAGCGACAGAATCTATTATTCTTTATCTTTGCCGTTCTTGCGCGCTGCCTGTAAATCTCTATGTACATGTATCGATTAATGGTATAAAAAAGAATTCTGTTGTTTCAATACAAATGAGGCTTTTGGCGCCTCACCTTTTACTGTTTGTATTCCAGGAGAGGCGGACGCGGACTTGCTGCGTTCCGCAACTGTTTTTTGTATTCTATGTGGAAATATTGAGTGAAAATGCTAAGTGTTATTTTTTTTTTCAATCAGAAAGCATGTAGTTTCTGGTAACTGATTACGAACAGACAGCATCAAGAGGACATTTTGACTGTTATGTATAAAGTATTTAACCACTATGGTCATCTGTTGTAATTTAATATGAAAAGGTACGTTGCATTAAAAAAAAGTGTGTTAAAGATAAGTGTGCTTATTTAGTAAATTAACCTTGATGATTCCATCTCCTTATTTACCTGAATGATAATTATTTTTGTGTTACTTCATCACCAGAATTTACGATCACGGTGATGGGCCGAACGCAGCATGAGACAGAAGGAACATTATCGTTTTCCTATTATTTCTGAACCAACTTTTTTGTGTAGTGTTGCATTTATTTTAAACTCTATAAATCTTCTGGTCCCCTTAGTGTTGATCCGGGTATGACTACATCGCGACTATAAAAATGCACAGAAATGATATTGTTTCTTCCGAACGATCTCAAATATACATCAATATGCTGCTCTTATTCAGGTATTTAATGCCAACGTATGTTATTATAATAGTGTAATCAATCCCTGATTCTGTTGCCAAGTGGCTCACCCAAATATTCACTTTTTCGACATTAAAAAAAAAGTAAAAAAAATTCTTTTTCTTTTCGTCCCCCAAGAGCAACGCTACAGTATGTATCTTTGGTTCTTCTAAGCAGTTCAAAGTGACTCCTTTTTCTGCTAAGTGTAATATTTTCATATTTTTCTTAGCGTTTGTCACTGAATGGGTGTAGCGACAGTACTGCAGCGTCCACGAATTCCTGTCGTTTAAATTGAAAATGTGAACGTAGGACGGAAGTACCGAAGGGGACAATTGTCACTTGAAAGTCAATGTCCCATAGATCACTGCAACTGCTCTGAGCCCCCAGCACTACTGTGCACATTATCTATTTAGTTCGTAGCACACCATCAGGGGTCATAGCAAAAAGTTAGATGTTTCCAACGTCTGGCTGCGGTAAGTTCTACGAACTAACTGTTCACTTGTCTCATTTGCCCAAATTATTCAACATTAATATAGTTCACAGCTCAGAAGGGTTTGAGTTTCACGAAATTGTTATATTTATTTTCCTGGTGACCCGCAGAAACAAATTTAATTAGCTTCCAAGGATGAATGTTTATCCTATGCGGGAACTAAATAACCAGACAGTGACTCAGGTAAGTCCTCACTTACTCCATAGCCTTGAAAATTTTGTAAGTCCAGCCTGCTTCAGACTCAAGTTTAAGTTCTCAGACGCTAACTGGCAAAAGTTACGAGTCCGAATCCACATTTCACATTGGCGGTAAAATTAAGGAGTTCAGAATCATCCTCTGCCGAAAAAATACTCTAAGTCCATTACTCGAAAATATTACTAAATGTTCATTAGCGACACACGCAAAAATTTGCTAATTCTAGAACTCGGCCCTAAGAAGAACCTCAGTACTTTAAGGTGACGACCGACTCAGCCCATCCAACTCACACAGACACTGCTAGCGAAAACCATCCTAAAGTACACATTTAACATGAGAAACGCTACTTTTGGTGATGTTATTACGAACAGATTTAAACAGTAGATTATGAACCTATTTCGACTTTGTTAACTACTGTTGTTCTTTAACGCAGCCGCTACATTTACGATATAAAATAATACTGTTGCTATATTTGTCGGTTTTTCAGCATGGCTTATAGCTATAAAACGCTAACGTTTACCACAATTTTGGTTTAATTATTTGATATGTCTCTACGAGGTCCGTCCATTGCTCCTCCGTTTATGGTAAGAGGTGTAGTTGTCACCGAGTTACATTTTTTAAAGCTCATACAGTTTATAAATTGGTTAACAAAAAATAGCTTGAAAACTATTCATCGCACCGAGGGCGTACTTATATCCTCGTATTCGCTATAATTTTCCCTTACATTTGTGTTGATGGCTTTCCTGTATTTTACTGGGTTCATATTTATTTAGAACATAAACGATTTTTCAGTCTTCAACAAGATCCTTTAGTCTCTCATGGCGGTCCTTTCCACCGTGTTGCTCCCCAATCACTTTCGAGCATTTGAAATACCGGCCTCATGCTTTCAAAGTGAGTTCGTCGTCTGCCAGCATCAGAATTTCTCATACATAGTACCCGCTCCAATAGCAGACCTCAAAGAGCGTCGGCATCTAGGGGAAGAACTACGAAGCTGTTGACGCTGAGGGCAGCCAGACTCAGCCACTACGTGGGTCGTTAGCATCCCTTCTTATTTGTCAAACGTGACCTCGCGCACCGAAAACTGCCACACAGAGCGTAACAGACTGCACGCTGTCGGTCGCGTCCTCCTGGAATGTTTATATAGTGCCTTCTTGGGGACTGTACTGTCGCAATTTCTACAACAGTGTGGACTGCAAATGTAGATTTGTTCCATTTGTCAAGTCTTAACGCATCAAAGTGTTCTTTGTATCTTACCTTAACCTTATAGCAGAAGGTTTGGAAGAATGTAACCTACTTGCACTCGAAGAAAAGCTAACACAGAGCTCTGAAAAATGCCACTATTCCATACACTGTCTTTTCAAATAAAGCACAAACCTGAATAATAATAAATAAATTAACAGATGGTATTATCAGCACGATTAGATTGTTATCTTTCTACAGGAAAATAGCTCCACAGGTAGATCTTAAGAAAATATTGAAAGAACTGGACAGAATTTTCACCTGTTGCAATGAACGTAACTCTCGTCAAATACGAATGAAAGCAATGTAACGCCCATAACAGAAAGAACTGGACAATATCCGGTTATAATATTGGTGCTCTCTATCTGGAGCACGCAACGTAAAATATTTACTTACGGGTAAATTTCTTCAAAAGTTCCCCTAATTTATAATTTTTGTTTTTTTCATATAAAGTATTAACTGAAAAACGTAACATGATACACTCCTGGAAATTGAAATAAGAACACCGTGAATTCATTGTCCCAGGAAGGGGAAACTTTATTGACACATTCCTGGGGTCAGATACATCACATGATCACACTGACAGAACCACAGGCACATAGACACAGGCAACAGAGCATGCACAATGTCGGCACTAGTACAATGTATATCCACCTTTCGCAGCAATGCAGGCTGCTATTCTCCCATGGAGACGATCGTAGAGATGCTGGATGTAGTCCTGTGGAACGGCTTGCCATGCCATTTCCACCTGGCGCCTTAGTTGGACCAGCGTTCGTGCTGGACGTGCAGACCGCGTGAGACGACGCTTCATCCAGTCCCAAACATGCTCAATGGGGGACAGATCCGGAGATCTTGCTGGCCAGGGTAGTTGACTTACACCTTCTAGAGCACGTTGGGTGGCACGGGATACATGCGGACGTGCATTGTCCTGTTGGAACAGCAAGTTCCCTTGCCGGTCTAGGAATGGTAGAACGATGGGTTCGATGACGGTTTGGATGTACCGTGCACTATTCAGTGTCCCCTCGACGATCACCAGTGGTGTACGGCCAGTGTAGGAGATCGCTCCCCACACCATGATGCTGGGTGTTGGCCCTGTGTGCCTCGGTCGTATGCAGTCCTGATTGTGGCGCTCACCTGCACGGCGCCAAACACGCATACGACCATCATTGGCACCAAGGCAGAAGCGACTCTCATCGCTGAAGACGGCACGTCTCCATTCGTCCCTCCATTCACGCCTGTCGCGACACCTCTGGAGGCGGGCTGCACGATGTTGGAGCGTGAGCGGAAGACGGCCTAACGGTGTGCGGGACCGTAGCCCAGCTTCATGGAGACGGTTGCGAATGGTCCTCGCCGATACCCCAGGAGCAACAGTGTCCCTAATTTGCTGGGAAGTGGCGGTGCGGTCCCCTACGGCACTGCGTAGGATCCTACGGTCTTGGCGTGCATCCGTGCGTCACTGCGGTCCGGTCCCAGGTCGACGGGCACGTGCACCTTCCACCGACCACTGGCGACAACATCGATGTACTGTGGAGACCTCACGCCCCACGTGTTGAGCAATTCGGCGGTACGTCCACCCAGCCTCCCGCATGCCCACTATACGCCCTCGCTCAAAGTCCGTCAACTGCACATACGGTTCACGTCCACGCTGTCGCGGCATGCTACCAGTGTTAAAGACTGCGATGGAGCTCCGTATGCCACGGCAAACTGGCTGACACTGACGGCGGCGGTGCACAAATGCTGCGCAGCTAGCGCCATTCGACGGCCAACACCGCGGTTCCTGGTGTGTCCGCTGTGCCGTGCGTGTGATCATTGCTTGTACAGCTCTCTCGCAGTGTCCGGAGCAAGTATGGTGGGTCTGACACACCGGTGTCAATGTGTTCTTTTTTCCATTTCCAGGAGTGTATAAATGTGCTTATATACACAAGACCGTGTTTTTATACTTCGAACTACCTTAGCACTAAAATAAGTTGTTTTAGCAATTAAGAGTATTATGAATGGAAACGGCTGAAGTGAAAGTATTGAGGGACGTTATTTAGTACTGTGCTATTGTAAGTAGGCTGTATAGGTTTTTATATTGGTAACGCCATCGCCACGTAGCGCTCTGTATGAAAATCACTGGCTGTGCTGTGTGCAGTCTGTGGCTGGTTTGAATTGTTGTTCGCTATTGTAATGTAGGGCAGTTGGCTGTTAACAGCGAGTAGCGTTGGCAGTTGGAGGTGAGCCGCCAGCAGTGGTGGATGTGGGGGAGAGAGATGGCGGAAATTTGAGAGCCGATGATCTGGACGTGTGTCCATCAGAGACAGTACATTTGTAATACTGGATGTCATGAACTGATATATATAATATGACTTTTGAACAATATTAAGGTAAATACATTGTTTTTTCTCTATCAAAATCTTTCGTTTGCTAATTGTGCCTATCAGTAGTTAGTGCCTTCAGTAGTTTGAATCTTTTATTTAGCTGGCAGTAGTGGCGCTCGCTGTGTTTGTGTACTCTTGTGTATTTGTGTTTTTCCTGTCTTTATGTGTTTAGCTGATGAGAGTTATGTTGTAGAATTTTTCTAATACTATGTTATTTACTTTGTAAAGATGTTTAGACATTATTTATTCTGCTTTGTTTTAATGCTCATGTGTGAAGTTGATGTTTCAAAAGTTATTCTGATCTTTTATGTATTTACTTATGTCATAATTCCTGTAACACTGATGTATATGTCTATTTCGATTCTTTTGTAAAGCCTGTATTACTACAAATGTTATCTGTATTGTTATGTTCTTTAATGATGTATTTTGTACCTTTGTAATTGTGTTCTTCTGTTGTAAATTTATAATTGTATAGACACCAGTTCTTCAAATTAAGTTACATTTCAGTGCACAAATTTCTGTTGGTAATAGTATATGCACAATATGTGACAAGTTGGGACTGTTAGTGCTTGCACATGTGTTGATAATTCAGCATGGGACTGGTTAACAGCATTGCTGGTTCTAAGGACATTTCCAAAAACTTTGTGAGTGCACAATTGGTGGTTTATGGACTTACTATATTCTCCGCAAGACTCTTCGATGGTGATTGTGCACCTGCACAGTCGCAGCAGAAGGCTGCTGGCCATCTCTACAAGGACTACAGTGGGTCTACACCTTTGATGACTCACCAATACCATTATTTCTACAAGGACTGCAGTGGGTCTGCACCTCTGGTGGCCCACCAATACCATAATCTCTACCAGGACTACCGTGGGTTTGCTCTGTGGTGGCCTACTTACCAACATTCTTCAAAACTTCGACTGACTCT
Source organism: Schistocerca serialis cubense (assembly GCF_023864345.2). NCBI lineage: Eukaryota > Metazoa > Arthropoda > Insecta > Orthoptera > Acrididae > Schistocerca > Schistocerca serialis. The sequence continues at coordinate 752,103,978 of NC_064639.1, read as the reverse complement.
GCGGTGGCATTGCTCTGTTGTGGACCATTACCTGTCTGCATGTCAAGAGTCAGCACTGTCTTTCTGTTGGAAGGACAACACTACTTCTTCAAGACTGCATTGAAATCCACTACTTCCGTGTGCATTGTCTTTTACTGCTCAGAGTTTGAGAAAAAAACTGCAGTTTTACTGTGATGAATGATCAGGACTGTCTTTTGACCAGCATCGTATCAATAAGTGTATGCATTTGATGTCTTTGTTACTGTAATTATGAATTTTTTTTTTCAAATCTGTATTGGCCACTGCCCAAAACAACTTGTAAATTTTTTTTGTGGGGAACATGGGGCTATGTAAGTAGGCTGTTTAGGTTGTTATATTGGTAACGACACCGCCACGTAGCGCTCTGTATGAAAATCACTGGCTGTGCTGTGTGCAGTCTGTGGCTGGTTTGAATTGTTGTTCGCTATTGTAATGTTGGCCAGTTGGCTGTTAACAGCGAGTAGCGTTGGCAGTTGGAGGTGAGCCGCCAGCAGTGGTGGATGTGGGGGAGAGAGATGGCGGAAATTTGAGAGCCGATGATCTGGACGTGTGTCCATCAGAGACAGTACATTTGTAAGACTGGATGTCATGAACTGATATATATAATATGACTTTTGAACAATATTAAGGTAAATGCATTGTTTGTTCTCTATCAAAATCTTTCTTTTGCTAACTGTGCCTATCAGCAGTTAGTGCCTTCAGTAGTTTGAATCTTTTATTTAGCTGGCAGTAGTGGCGCTCGCTGTATTGCAGTAGTTCGAGTAACGAAAATTTTTGTGAGGTAAGTGATTTGTGAAACGTATAGGTTAATGTTAGTGAGGGCCATTCTTTTGTAGGGATTTTTGAAAGTCATATTACGTTGCGCTAAAAAATATTGTGTGTCAGTTTAAGCACAGTCATGTAAAAGTGTTCAAAGGGGACGTTTCACTATGTGTGGCAGACAAATGCCTAGGTGGTAAAACTCTTAGTAAGGACATCGGTGAGATAACTGAAAAACAACTCACGATATACACTTAAATAAATGAATTTCGCTGTACAGTACATAACCCCACTGTTACAGCAAATAAATCTCATCAAACTTTATATTAAGGTACATGTAATTATAACGCAAATGATGATCGCAACATGCTGCCGAAACGCATGGTGCTAATAAATATTAGAAAGAAGTGAATGAAACAGTAGATAGGATTTCAGGTGTTTATGGGTTATACTAAGAGGGTTTATGGAGTCGGCGTTAGACGGTGAAAGAAAGACTTCCATTTTTTGGAAGTGTCTTGGGGAACTGCAGTGCATCTGTAAAGGAAATAGCATTCAAGACGGTATTTTGGCCATTTCAAAGTAATATTGGAGAGCTTATCAAGTAGACATGTAAATTGACATCACTAGAGAATTACGTCCCTTCTTGTTGTCAATCCATTTTACCAGTTCCCTGGTATTTATTGTTTTGCCTTGAGTTCCATTTCATATTTTTTAATTACTGACCACATCTATTTCATGTGCGAGGGAATGTTATGCAATACTTCTTTTCCTTTGGTCTTCCGTGTCCAGCCTTCTTGGAATGTAAAAAAATGTCCTGCAATCAATAAAACACAGAGAAAACAAATATAGAATTTCATTTACCTTTTTGGCATTTATTTGAGTTCTGTGAGAATATTATTACTCCAATTATGCACACTGAAACACGTATGCAGCAATGGCGAGCCATGACAATCTCTGACCAGAGAGTAGTAGCGCGTGCGAGTTGCGAGAGAGCAGTTGCAAGCAGTCTGTCGGCAATAGTAGTCTTGTACAGTTGCGGGTAGAGTCGCGAGTGGGACGAAGTCCGCGGGCGTCGACATGGGTCTCTGGTCAAGATGCTAAATTAGGTATATTGTTAAATAAGGTAACGAAGCTGCATTGCGCACATCAGAAAATGTAATGTATATTTATTGTAATTAATTTTCAAGAAGTGCCCCAATAATAATTTTGTTATTAAAGCATTTTCAACCAATAGCTATTTAATTGAAAATATATTTCCCTTGTTTTTCCTTAAACAAAAGTTTCAGTTAAATTCAAAGAATATGTGCGATGCATTTCCTCCAAGCTGTGGCGAAAAATAAGAGCAGATGCAGTTTTAGTGAGGTAAGAAATTAATTCTGATTTTTTTGCACAGGGCCAAGGATCGACTTTTCGGTCTAATTGAGTTTTCATTGTCACTGAAATTTCATTATCATTGAATTATCTTTCATTTTTGTGGGGATCTGACTTTGCAACATTTTGTATGTCTTTCATTATTTTTGTGGGGAGCTCACATTTGGGTCAGATTGCGATTCTTATATTTAATTGTCATTACCAATAGATTTCATTGCGGGAAGGTTACACTTGGCTCCCATTTATTATTTTTATTTAAATATTTCTGTGTAGACGATATTGCTTCGTGGCTCCATTATTTATTTAACTTTGCTATACTTAATTTTCGGTGGGGAGGTTACACTTGGCGACATCCGGCCAGGATCGTACTTCTTTAGGAATCTTCTAAGAAACAGTCAGATATCTGCTCTTATTTGCTTAAATATAATTAGGATTTGGCGCAACGCTTTTATTAATTTTGTGACTTTCTTTCCACAGATCAACGGCAATTCGTTGCTCTCTGTTGTATTTGTGTGTTGTTTTTGCATTGTGATTATTTCATTTGTGAATAATTTTGACTATTGTAAAAGTGCCGCGAAAGACTGTGAATAGTGTATCGCGAGGTATTTTGAATGAAATAACCGACTTAAACAACTTCACCGATAGTACTTGTGACACGCAGTATAATGATGACAATCCAGCGTTCACTGACAATCAGTGCTTTCCAGCCATTAATAATGATGTAGACCTTAATGATGAACAAACGAACTCGATTGTGTCTTCTGTTGATTTGACGACAATCGATGACGCGGGGCGCCCTATTGTAATGAGCGCTGCCCAGCTTAACACACCCGGTTTTGAAAATTCAAATAACGTACAGACAAATTTTTCTAATGAAAATGGACAGTATACTGAAAGTACGATGGATCCATTTAATTCCGAAATAGTGACCGACAGTGTACATTCGACTGGCAAACCTTTTTGTAAATCTCAGAATAACCAAATGGTTACAGAAAGCGAGACAATTCCAGATCCACCATTAAATAGCACAGTGAATAGAGTAGGTAATAATGGCTTGGATCAAATTATGGCAATATTGCTACAACAAATTAATGAAAATTTCAAACAACAGAATGAAAGACAAGACAACAATCACAAACAACTTAGTGAACAGAACAGACAGCTAAATGATAAATTAGACAACAGTTCCAGACAGCTAAATGGTTAATTAGACAACAGTTCCAGACAGCTAAATGATAAAATAGACAACAGTTCCAGACAGGTTAGTGAACAAATTAGAGACGTTGCCGAGCAGTGTCATGACACTAAGGAACAGTTACGCGAGGAAATTGAGGCTTGTTCAAGAAAAGTAGCGAAGAAATTAAATCCGTTGCTCAAGAATTAAGGGACATGCAAACAGCCACAACTGAAACACTTAGAGAGGAAATTAGCGCAGTCGGTAGACAATGCTCTGAAAAAGCTACGCAACTACGCGACGAGTTTAAAGCAATGACAGTAGAACTTTCGCGCACAATGGATGAAAAGATTGACGCGAAATTCGAACAACAGAACACCCAAATTAACGAACGTCTTAGTCTTCACATACAAAACAGTGATACGCGTTTCCGCAAATTTATTCAGGATCAAAATAAAGTCAAACGTCAAGTCATGGAAACAATCACTGCTCAGAGACAAGAAGACAAACGTAAAATGTTAGCGAAGGCAAAAACGTATGTAGACAATAATATTGCCACAGTGTCCGACGAAATTAATACCATCAAACAGTCGAACACAGAATTACGTGACAAAATTTCGGATCTTAAATCGAAAACAGACACATACACAACCGATTTTCAAACAGTGACTGACAGACTCGAACAATTAGAACTAACACAGGATTCCGATGTCGTCAAAGCTGACGTTAAAAAAACTGAACGAAACTGCACGTAAATTGCAAAAACAGATTAATGCCACTGACACTAAAACCGATGATCAGGTAAAAATACTGACTGAAAAATGTGATGAACTGGCCAGTCGTATTGACGTCATTGAAGGTAATAATGACAGCAAATCAGACGATACTTCACCGGTTTCATTTAATCAAACTCCTGAATTTCAAAATTTACAGCAGACTATTAACGAGATCGATTCGTCTAATAACACGTTGCGTAGCAAGTTGTCAAGTTTACAACAAGAAGTAACAGAGATGAAAAGTATTTCAGTTAATAACACATCACAGCAGACGCCACTTTGCGAACATTTGTCAGACTCGCGCAACGCGTATAATTTGAGTAATTTACAGAGACTACTCGACTTAAAATCCGAAAAGGCACGCGACTTAAAATCTGAAAAGTTACATAACTTGAAATCCGAAATGACACAGACAAATAGATTCACACACAAACCTGAACGTGTTATCAAATTCAGTGACGGGAACGTTGATTATAAGCAATTTGCATTTGTAAAAAAATCTAAGGAATTTAATAATGACAGGACACAGGTACACGCTTTGAGCTGTATGCGACAATTTATTTTTGTACTTTCACCGCTATTACCTGTAATGCAGAAACTAGCTTTGAACCTGATGCGACAATTTGCTATTGTATTTTCATCAGCATTATCTATTATGCAGAAATTGGAATTAAGAGGGATACAACAATTTGCCTTTGGATTTTTACCGCTATTGCCTGCAACGCAAAAGCTAAAACTTATTTGCAGTACGTAATAAACCTCAGGGGATTCATTACGCTTTAATGAATATGTGCCGTAGCGTGCATAGGGCCCCGAGCTTTGGTAGTGCTGTTTCATCTTTAGTTTTCTGCACTGCTGCCTTATCTTCTACTATCCTTTATATCTATCAAAACAGCTCTTTATCTATTGCTCTATCTAGGATTAAGAATATGTAATGAAAACCGGATATGACAAATTTTTACCGAAAGTGACAATTTTCATTAGGCACTGCAGAACTACCGCTGTAATTTTAATATCAGATAAAATTTTAATCATCAGTATGTGTAGAATTATTAGTAACAGGAACCACATTTTTGTAACAATAGATGTTTTCCACCACAACAGCATGAAAGTCAGCCGCTTAGCATACCTAACCAACAATGCAGTCTACAAGGTCAACCAAGTTTTAATGTTTCGCCGTGTGCACGTATAGTCCCAGATCCAACAAATAGTAACGCACGGCAGCAAGGAAATAACTACGTACAAAGAAGACAGTATTTCAATTCCTATCGCAATACACCGTATAGGAATGAATATCACGACAGACGTAAAAACAATGGCATAATTACCAACAGCCATTTAATAACAGTCGGTCCTATCAGCAGCAAAATGATCAGCAACAACACATTCTGATGAATGAACCAGACAATAGGTGTCATCTATAGCGTAACACGTCAGTAAGAAATAACAGACCAGTTCAAATAGTGGATGTGACACAGCATCTTCCCTTAAAATAAATAACAGCACGTACGATAGAATTTGACCACGTACAGTACAGGTTGCATATTCCAGTAACGTAAGCAATAATTTTGACACGCAGAATCTTGTTCACGAAAAATGTTATTAATTTTGACGCCATCCGACACACGTTTGCATGAAAAATATTATCACGACGTACGTAGACGACATTCTTATCACAGAAGCTAACTGGTCTGAACACAATCTGATTTTAGAACGTCTTTTACAAACTTTTCATGCACAAGGACTTACAGTTAATCTCAGTAAATCGCATTTTGGTAAAACTTCTATAAAATTTCTTGGACATGTAATTTCAGCAGAAGGCATTGCACCTGATCCGGAAAAACTTCAAGCTCTACGTGTCATTACTGTTCCTACGACGAAGAAACAATTACGCAGTTTTTTGGGCTTAATTAACTTTTTTCGTAAATTTATTCATCACTCTGCTTTAGACACACCTAGATTATGCCAATTAACAAGTAAAAACAGTATTTGGTCTTGGGATAAGCAAGCACATTCTGAATTTGTGAACCTGAAACATGCTCTGTTGAATGCTCCACTTCTATCGCACCCAGATCTCATCAGAAATTTTTCCATTGCCACCGACAGTTCCAACACAGCTTTAGGCGTACATATTTTCCAGGAAATTGAAGAAGATGGCTCTACAGTAATTAAAAACATCGCATTTGCAAGTCGCATTCTGTCGCCTGCTAAACGAAATTATTCCGTTACAGAACTGGAAACGTTATGTGTTATTTGGGCTTTTACGAGATTTCGGCACTTTCTTTATGGCAGACATACCACCGTTTACACAGATCACAGAGCGATACAATTTTTACTTTCAGCTAAATTTACTCATGACAGATTAAGTAGATGGAAACTTTATTTACAGGAATTTAATTTTACGATTGTTCACATTCCCGGCACACAAAATGTTATAGCAGACGCACTTTCTCGTTCTCTCAGCAACAATCAGCAAGACGTAGCAACCAACTTCTGCAAAGCAAATTTCAGTGTTATGTACATTCAGCAAGTTGCATTTGAAAATTTTATTTCGTCGTCATTACAGGACATAGCAAAAGAGCAAAGTAAAGACAATGTGTGGAAAGAAATTAAACACCTTTGGCAAGATAAGAATAATGTTACGATTAGAAACCATTACACTGTACGCAATGACATTTTGTTTCGCCGCTCTCATCCTGACAGCAACAACTGGTTATTATGCATTCCTGTCGAACTGGTTAACAAATTAATCTGGTACACTCATTTAAGTCATGCACATTACGGAACCAGAAACTGTTTTCTTATACTGAGACAGAACTGTTATTTTACCAACATGGAGAAACGTATACGACGAGTTTTAGCGTCATGTAAAATTGGCCAGAAAGCTAAGTCAGACACCACTTCACATATTCCTCCATTGTATCCCACTGTACCTGTTAAATTAAGACACATGGCCGCTGTAGACATTTTTGGTCCGATTCCGAGAACTAACAGAGGTTTTTGCTACATCTTTGTCGCTGTTGAACTCACCTCAAAATTTGTTACTTTCACTCCGTTACTCAAAGCTACTGCTAAAACTGTTTCGAAAGCATTTGTAAAACATTTTCTATTTCATGTAGGGCATGTGATGAAAGTAATTTCTGATAATGGATCACAATTTCGTTCTGCTATATGGACACGCATGTTACGAGCTAGAAACATTTCTCCGATCTATATATCCAAGTACCATGCTTCTTCGAACCCTTGTGAACGATTAATGAAAGAAATTGGTAAACTGTGTAGAATATACTGCCACAAAAGACATATTGATTGGGATACACACGTATTCTCCTTCCAAGAGGTAATTAATTCCATTCCAAATGAATCCACCATGCTATCTCCGTCTGTTATACTGAAAAACGTTGAACCCCCAAACAAAATTAAAGAATTAATAAACTTTCCTACATCTCGTCGACTACGAAACCATGAAATAATTGACATTGCACTGAACAACATCAAACGTGCCGCAGAGCGCCGGAGAAGACAGCAAAAACAGGTTTGTACACGTCGAGACTTTCACGTGGGACAGAAGATATTAGTACGTAGACACTATTTATCCAACAGAATAAAAGGTAAGTGCAGTAAATTTGAACTTCTATACGCAGGTCCATATCGGATTCGCAGCATTCCTCACCCCAATGTTGTACACGTCGAAACTTTGAGAACCAGAAAAAATAAGGGGAACCACCACGTATACAATGTTAAATCCTTTATTGAATGAAACCACTTTATGATGTAACATGCTATGATGCCATTTCCTAATCTTTATGACCACTTATGCAATTATATTCACATGACTAATTACTGATGATTATTGTATTTTTCTTGGCAAGTGCCCGGCAAGGTAAGGTTAGCAGGTCGCTTTTCTTGTCGTTATATATCAGACTGTGTACCTTTTTTTCCAGAGACACTTACGTATTTTATGAATAATTATGCAATGTTATCTAATGACATGTTAATTTTGTTACATTTTTTCTCCATTAAAGTCTTTAATTCTAGCCTCTATTAACTACACTACATACAAGCTGAATAAAACGAACGTCACATTTTTTTTGTCTTTCTTATGCATATACGATTGTTTCATGTTTTGTTGTATGCACTGTGAAATAGTTAAGATATAACACACACCAGTTGACTTTGACATTTTTTGACCTATGACATCTCAAGATCGTGACTGTTTTACATTTTGTGCTGCTGCATTGTATTATTCTGTGTACATTTTTGCATCTGAACACTGTCAATGTTTTTTGACATATTACGTTTTCTGTCATGTTATGCTATATGCTTAATTATGCCACCATAAACCAGTCAGCATTTAGTGGGTATATGATTTAAATGCAAGACATTAATCTTTGTTCATCAATTTCAGAAAGAAATGATGCGTAAAGGAAATAAATTAAACAGAAATGGGAATTTCACCTTCGAAGTGATCGAAAGAAGATGCAAACCTAGTGAGGAAGAGTAAATGGATCAGGATTAACAAGCATTAACTAGAATATACTATTCACATCGTAAAATAGCAGTCTAAACTAATTTTTTCTTTCAGAATACAAGGCGATTAATGCAAGCTGTCAGACAGAACTACACATCTTAGTTTTAGTTATGAAATATGCTAGAGATAAGGAATAGTTGTATAATGAGTAATGAAATGATTTTTTGCAGATGATAATGAATGCTGATGAATAATGATGAAGAATATGCTACTATGAATAATGAAGTTCTTCTTTACAGGTCATGATAATAACGGAGTTATGATAATACACTCCTGGAAATGGAAAAAAGAACACATTGACACCGGTGTGTCAGACCCACCATACTTGCTTCGGACACTGTGAGAGGGCTGTACAAGCAATGATCACACGCACGGCACAGCGGACACACCAGGAACCGCGGTGTTGGCCGTCGAATGGCGCTAGCTGCGCAGCATTTGTGCATCGCCGCCGTCAGTGTCAGCCAGTTTGCCGTGGCATACGGAGCTCCATCGCAGTCTTTAACACTGGTAGCATGCCGTGACAGCGTGGACGTGAACCGTATGTGCAGTTGACGGACTTTAAGCGAGGGCGTATAGTGGGCATGCGGGAGGCCGGGTGGACGTACCGCCGAATTGCTCAACACGTGGGGCGTGAGGTCTCCACAGTACATCGATGTTGTCGCCAGTGGTCGGCGGAAGGTGCACGTGCCCGTCGACCTGGGACCGGACCGCAGCGACGCACGGATGCACGCCAAGACCGTAGGATCCTACGCAGTGCCGTAGGGGACCGCACCACCACTTCCCAGCAAATTAGGGACACTGTTGCTCCTGGGGTATCGGCGAGTACCATTCGCAACCGTCTCCATGAAGCTGGGCTACGGTCCCGCACACCGTTAGGCCGTCTTTCGCTCACGCCCCAACATCGTGCAGCCCGCCTCCAGTGGTGTCGCGACAGGCGTGAATGGAGGGACGAATGGAGACGTGTCGTCTTCAGCGATGAGAGTCGCTTCTGCCTTGGTGTCAATGATGGTCGTATGCGTGTTTGGCGCCGTGCAGGTGAGCGCCACAATCAGGACTGCATACGACCGAGGCACACAGGGCCAACACCCGGCATCATGGTGTGGGGAGCGATCTCCTACACTGGCCGTACACCACTGGTGATCGTCGAGGGGACACTGAATAGTGCACGGTACATCCAAACCGTCATCGAACCCATCGTTCTACCATTCCTAGACCGGCAAGGGAACTTGCTGTTCCAACAGGACAATGCACGTCCGCATGTATCCCGTGCCACCCAACGTGCTCTAGAAGGTGTAAGTTAACTACCCTGGCCAGCAAGATCTCCGGATCTGTCCCCCATTGAGCATGTTTGGGACTGGATGAAGCGTCGTCTCACGCGGTCTGCACGTCCAGCACGAACGCTGGTCCAACTGAGGCGCCAGGTGGAAATGGCATGGCAAGCCGTTCCACAGGACTACATCCAACATCTCTACGATCGTCTCCATGGGAGAATAGCAGCCTGCATTGCTGCGAAAGGTGGATATACACTGTACTAATGCCGACATCGTACATGCTCTGTTGCCTGTGTCTATGTGCCTGTGGTTCTGTCAGTGTGATCATGTGATGTATCTGACCCCAGGAATGTGTCAATAAAGTTTCCCCTTCCTGGGACAATGAATTCACGGTGTTCTTATTTCAATTTCCAGGAGTGTATAAGTAATGAAGTGATGGATAATGAAGTTTTTTCTTTGCAGATGAGGATGATGTTGAAGTATATGTATTTATGCTATGTAGTTATTTAAGTATTTGTAGCAGTTTGTTTTGACAGTATGTTTTATATCGTATGGTATGATGACTGAAGGTTTTGGAAAGGACAGCTATGGAACACATTTTTTATACACATTTCACTACCTGTTAATTCCAAGTTCACTACTTTTCAGCATAGTATGCGTTTCTTCTTTCAACTCAGTAATCCATTTTGTATTTTTTTTTTTCCAGGAGAAGCCTTTCATGATACTTACCAAACTTGTTACTTATTAAACCTGTACTAGCATTTTTTTTTTACCCAGTTGTGTCTATCATTTATAAATGTGATCACATATACTTCCTTGTTTCATAACCTTGCTACAGCTGACTCATGACGAATGACGTTACACATTTTTCATTTACAGGAACAACCCAGAAGCTAATTTTTTCTCTTTTTCTCTTCTTGCTTTCCCCTATAATTACCTCAATCAATGCATTGCTAACAAATAATGCTACCCATTTAAGAGAGTTCTGAGTAATACTGTATGATTTTTTTTTTTAGTCACAGACGCTGAGTAATAATTACAGTGTGTTACATTTTGAATACTGTATATGTCACTGGAAGAATTAAAAATGTTGTGTACTATTCAATACTTGCTGGCCTATTAGTGCCAATAATTTGTATAACTAAATGAATTATGTTAATACTATGTCATTCATTAGCTCCTGTTTTCAATGATGACTTTTGATGTCTGTAACTGGCCAATTGGTGCCAATAATTAGTATACCTAGATGAATTATGTTAATACTAAGCCATTCATTAGCTCCTGTTTTCAATGATGGCTTTTGATGTCAGTACTGGCCAATTAGTGCCAATAATTAGTATACCTAGATCAATTATGTTAGTACTATGCCATCCATTAGCTCCTGTTTTCAATGATGATTTTTGGCGTTTGTAACTGGCCGATAAGTGGCAATATTGATTACTAAATACATGGTACAGAAATGTTCAATAACTGGGCTATAAATGCCGCAAACTACTAGTGTAATTCTCAATGAAGACTAGTATGTGACTTAATGTCCTTCAACTACCCTGAATTACTGCAATATCCATTTGTCCTGTCTATCCTCATGATCATGGAGCACTATATTTGGTTTTTGCACTAATTCTACGTTGGGTGCCTTGTAAAAGCATGGTGTTGACACGACATGCTGTCCACCACCATGAGCGATGGAGACATTATTATGGTCCCACTGTTTGGTGTACCTGATGTACTGCCAAAATGATAACATGGAAGATTACTACGACATTTCAGTGTCTTGGCTATGCTGATAAACACTTCTGGCAAAAGAACTTCACATTGTCTCACTTGGTGTTGTACTTCTGTGGAAACATATGGACTTTCAGTGCAGCTGCGTGCAACCTAAGTGCTACAACCATGACGCAATCCTTCCTATTCCTTCCCTAATTCTTGTAAAATGAAAAAGTCATATACAGTACGTGTGCACTTCCTTTCATTTGTTAATAAGATCAGTTATCCTGAAATTACTAAAGACTTCTATAGTGCATGTGCACTTTATTACACACCTTGATTTGTTTGTTTCTTGTGGAAAAATACTAGAGAGTACTACAGTGCGTGTGCACTTTTGTCATTTGTCAATATGATTTGTACCCATTAGGTTTAATTGTCGTAAAAATATTAGAGAGTTTTTCATTGCGTGTACACTTCATGCCATTTGTACTCATTACGTATATATACTTTGCGGTTTTCTGATATGTTCTGTACTACAGTGCGTGTGCACTTTTGCGATTTATTAATACATTTTGTGATTTGCTGATATTCTCAACTGCAGTGCATGTGCACTCATGTCACTTGTCAACATGATTTTTTGCCATTCTGTTTATTTGTTCTGAAAATGCTAAGGAGTTTTCCAGCACGTGTGCACTTCTGTTATCTATCAAATAATTTGTATATACATTTTTCTGATTTACTAATATGTTTTGTACTCACATTTTGTTATTGTCTGATATGTTATGTACTCGGTGCATGTGCACCACATTTAATTCATGTACTACATCTGAATATTCTGTAAATTGTAAAAGTTAATTAATTAAGAAAAAATTTGTTGCTCATGGCAATTCCAAATGACTCACCATCGCTGCCAAATTTTTGCCCCCACAGTGGAGGGTTATGAAACACGTATGTAGCGATGGCGAGCCATGACAATCACTGACCAGAGAGTAGTAGCGCGTGCGAGTTTCGAGAGAGAAGTTGCAAGCAGTCTGTCGGCAGTAGTAGTCTTGTACAGTTGCGAGTAGAGTCGCGAGTGGTACGCAGTCCGCGGGCGTCGACATGGGTCTCTGGTCAAGATGCTAAATTAGGTATATTGTTAAATAAGGTAACGAAGCTGCACTGCGCACATCAGAAAATGTAATGTATATTTATTGTAATTAATTTTCAAGAAGTGCCCCAATAATAATTTTGTTTTTAAAGCATTTTTAACCAGTAGCTATTTAATTGAAAAAATATTTCCCTTGTTTTTCCTTAAACAAAAGTTTCAGTTAAATTCAAAGAATATGTGCGATGCATTTTCTCCAAGCTATGGCGAAAAATAAGAGCAGATGCAGTTTTAGTGAGGTAAGAAATTAATTCTGATTTTCTTGCACAGGGCCAAGAATCGACTTTTCGGTCTAATTGAGTTTTCATTGTCACTGAAATTTCATTATCATTGAATTATCTTTCATTTTTGTGGGGATCTGACTTTGCAACATTTTGTATGTCTTTCATTATTTTTGTGGGGAGCTCACATTTGGGTCAGATTGCGATTCTTACATTTAATTGTCATTATCAATAGATTTCATTGCGGGAAGGTTACACTTGGCTCCCATTTATTATTTTTATTTAAATATTTCTGTGTAGACGATATTGCTTCGTGGCTCCATTATTTATTTAACTTTGCCATACTTAATTTTCGGTGGGGAGGTTACAACACTTTATAAAATCAGTCATGTTTTAATCTAAGTGATTGCGCCACAGTATTTCATACTTATTACGCCACTTATAATAACAGATAAAAGTTAATTTTGTAGTTCATAACAAAAAGCGTCCGTTTTTTCTCTGCTGATAAGCCTGAACTAACTTCTCTGGTTTCGTTTCCGACTTCGTAAAGATGGAGACGAAAAAGTACACAGAGGTGACTCGAATATGACAGTGAATCCATACCACTGCTGAGAAGTACCATCCACCATGCACTACTCAGGGAATTGCAGAATATATGTGCAGATGTAGATGCTAGTATTGGGTAGTGTTATTGTTAAAGTTATATGCACCGATACATCTAAATATCACACTCACACGAAATGAGTACTAATTTTTCTTTATTTTGAGTGACACAGGATGATGACTGTCCTTACTCTCTGATGAAGGAAGCTCCCCATCGCACTCCCCTCAGATTTAGTGGTAAGATTGTTCAGTGAACAGCCCGTCAAAAACTGAACACAGATCAAGCATGAAAACATGAAGAACGTGTACTGAACTGTGAGGTAAGCAAAAAAGAACAGTGAATGGTCCAAGAACAAGAAGTGAAATTAAGAGCAATATGAAAAAGCGTTGCGGATGAGTAGTCATACTGTTGAACCGCCAAGCGGGCGAGCTATGTTCAGAACTCCCTTGTGCCTTTTTTTGTTTTTTCACATTATTAAGAACTGTCCATCCGGTCATTGAAGTGTTTCTTCTCTTTCTGTAGTCTTCCAGTTGTCATACTATACATTGGTTATACGGGTTGAGTAATTATTTCCACCTAGAATAACTCCGGAAGTATGATAGTAGCTGAAAAGCTTGGGGGACAGATGTTGCATGGGATAACGAGGGCCATAATATGAAATTGGTTTTTTGTTGCTAGGTGGGGTCACGTCGGACATGTGAAGGTCAACTTTGGTTTATATTTTTTTATATGGGATGCTATAATTTGGTACTTATTTTCTGATAGCGGCTATCGAGACTAATCCAATGATGTGTAACAGTAAGGTCTTTGAAGGTCAACGAAGGTCAAAAAGATGGCATGAACGTCCATTTATAGAAGGTTTTCGGAGTGATGACCATTGGTATCAATGCAGAGCTGCAATCTTCTTATCATGGATTGAGTAGTATTCCTTGGTACTCCGGCACTTACCGAAGCACATGATCTGACATTTCTCTCTCGTATATGGCGCAAATAGTAAATATTCGCTGAATACGGCGTATCTATCTAAAGGGTCATTGACATGTAAACACCATTCGCAGGTTTCTTATTACAACACTGATAGGAATGGTAAGACTAGTATCGTCGAATCAAGGAAATGTGAATGATGTATTCCTTCGAAGAACAAGCTTTATATGTTTCTCATTTACGGAAATTGCCGAAGAAATTCTGTGAGAGCTAGAGACTTATACTCTGAAAGGCCCTACACGTCGTACATTTAAATATGTGTATGATAAGTTGAGAACAACTGGATCTTTAATGCATCGGAAACATATCAGGCAAAGGAAAGTTACTAACGAGGAAACGGAAAATGATACTCTTGCCACTGTGGTTCGAGTTCCTTGTGTTAATTCGCGTCAGATCGCAAGGGAATCCAGCATAAGCCACAGCAGTGTTGTTCGTGTTCTGCATCGCCATAAATATCATCCTTCCCATATCAAATGGTTCAAATGGCTCTGAGCACTATGGGACTTAACTTCTGAGGTCATCAGCCCCCTAGAACTTAGAACTACTTAAACCTAACTAACCTAAGGACATCGCACACATCCATGCCTGAGGCAGGATTCGAACATGCGACCGTACTTACCATATCAGTCTCCACCAAGCATTAACTGGTACCGTTTGTATGCGTCGCATTGAATTATGCCTAAGGGCTCAACTTCAGATTTTGAGGGATGAAACATTTATTAATTTGATTTTATTTACTGACGCGGCTACATTCACGAACCATGGAAATGTTAATTTGCATGACATGCATTATTGGGCAACTGAAAATCCATGTTGGCTGCGGCAAGTTGCACACCAATAACCGTGGTCGTTCAATAAATTCCTGCAAGAAACATTAGGTCCGCTATTGGTAGAAATACCTTTAGGAGCAGGCAACAGAATGTGGTATCAACGCGATGGGTGTCCGGCACAATTTTCTCTGATGGCTAGAAATGAGTTGCAGAGACAAGTCACAAATCGTTGGATTGGACGCAGAGGAGATGTGTCGTAGACGGCTCGTTCGCCAGACTTGACGCCTCTCAATTTTTTCTTGTCGGGATTCGTAAAAGACATTGTCTATAAAGACGTTCCACCTGAAGATATGCGGGAGAGAATTGTCAGAGTATGTGCTTCGATAAGTGCCAAAGTGATAAGGAATACCACTCAATCCATGACAAGAAGATTGCAGCACTGCATTGATACCAATGGTCATCACTTCGAACATCTTCTGTAACTGGACGTTCATGCCACCTTTTTGACCTTCGTTGACCTTCACAGAACTTACTGTTACACATCATTGGATTCCTCTCAATAGCCGCTATCAGAAAATAAGTACCAAACTATATAAAAAATAAAATAAAGTTGACCTTCGTAATCTGAAGAAATCCCACCTAGCAACAACAAAGTAACGTGATATTATGGCCCACGTTGTCCCATGCAACTTTTGTCCCAGAAACGTTCCAGCTCCTACCCTACTTTCCGAGTTATTCTTGGTGGCAACAGTTAGTGACTCACCCTGTAGAATGTGATCATGAGGTAAGAATATGTTTCAGTCGCAATTCATATTTATACGAACAACTACATCGGGCAAGATGGAAATCCCACTCATTCACCAGTCGTACAAATTAGGCGCGTCGCTAACTCATTCTTATCAGATGACACGCGTACTGCCTCTAATGCCGTATATGACACACCAGGCGTGTTTTCCCGTGGAGGATTGGGTTACTTGACGCTTGTCATGAAATGTTTGCGTTTGCCTTTGGAAAGACACTTCCTTTCGGCTGGTAATAGAGTAATTGTTCAGAGTCAACTGTCATTATAGGTTCCTACCTTACAACTCGGTGTTGCAAACGGACGTTAAGCCACGAGACAGACACAAATTTCAATAAAGCGAACAGCGAAGAAAAAGAAATGGAGCGAGGGAGGTTTGAAAACTGCTAGTCCAGTTGCCAATCAAACACCATAACCACTGAACCACGACGCAGTTTCTGTTGCTTGCTCCTCTGTATTGCATTTCTTGTTCTCGGACATTTCACCGTTTCTGTTTCGCTTTCTTTATCATACCCCGGTACACGATCTTCCTGTTTTCATGCTTGATCTGTGTTCAGTTTTTGATGGGCTGTCCACTCGACACTTTTACCACTAAATCTGAGTGTCCCTTGTGAGCAGTAGGAAGTCAGCTCACACTGATTTATTTCTTCAGCCTTATACGTCACCATTCAGCTTAGGTTGAAAGGGTACCCTGCATGAGAGACAAATCAGATGCGAATCGCGCCACAGTCGAAAGTCAATCAGATGAGTGATGGCAATGATACGGCGAGTAAGTCTATAGCTCGTTTCCTGTCATCGCCACATAACCATCATCAGTAAGGATATGAAGAACATTTCCTTTGTCTTTTCATTGTGTAATTTGTTATTAACTGTTCTATTAATACCCTTGTCTTCTTCTGAGACTTATTTTGATCATCTCAGGGGTTAGTTGATTAAATCGGGTTCTGAGACCCACGATGGAAAGCTTTTTCACTTCTAGTCAGCATCTGCAAGCTATTTAATAATATTGGCTAGCTTACAAGAGATCGTATTTTTTACTGTTGTATCTTTCATTAACTCAATAGCTAATTTAATGTAAACTACCAGTTTCCTTACAATTTTAGCACAAGGCCTAGATGAACATTAAATTTTGAGCCTATAGCAAGTAAATTCCTCTCTTCAGTAGTGAACTCAATGTTTATTAGGTTTACAGTCCTGTCAGAAAGCGTAACATCATAGCGGATAGCTGTATTTTCACTATTACAACATCTACTAATCATGAATTTTCGTATCATGCCTTCTCTGAAAACTTGTTGTCCATTGTCAATAAACTCATCGGCAGCATTCATGATCATGTCTACACAAAGACACGCTATTAAAGCATATTAGAAAACCAGCATTTGCGAGAGATTTCAGAAAGAGGCACCAACATATCTCACTCAAGAACCACGAGCAATGGTTAAGAGAAATCACAGCTTGCTTCTTCCATCAGCAAGTGAGAAAGGGAATGATTAGTGGTGGTACAATTTACCGTCCAACAAGCGATGTATGGTGGCTTGCAGAACATGTATGTACTAGTAGATTTATGTAGAACTGGAGTGGAATCAATATTAATGGTACCAAGTTCCTGTATTTTACAGGGCATAGAAATTGTCCGATCAAACGTATCCGGAGAACACTGTGTAATACGGAACCATTACATGTCACGAGGGACGAACCAACCACTGTTTTGAAGAGATGAATCACACTAGACGCTGTGGTAACCATATGGAAGAGTCTGAGTTTCGCCAATACCTGGAGACTATTAGTTGCCACCTTGCCTACTGACGACATTGAAGTACGGAAGAGGTGCTGCGGTATGACCATATTTTTCGTGGCTAGGGTATGATCCATCCACTTCGTTCAAGTAAACGCGGGAGGGTATAATGACATTTTTCAGGATTCTGTACTGCGTACAATGCAGCAAAAGTTCGGAAATGACTATTGCATCAGAATGCTTAAATCAACATTTGCGATGCTGTGATTTGTCGCCAATAATATTCCTGAAATGGATTGGTGTACTCTAAATCCCAACCTGAAACTAATGGAACACCTTTAGGGTGAATTAGAACGTCGACTTCGTTCCAGCCCGAGAGTCCAACATCACTACCTAATCTGGTTCCACTCTTGAGAGCGAATCGCTTGCCTTTTCTCCACAGACATGAAGAAAACTTATTGGTAGTCCTATGTATTAATGTTCATTAATTGCACGGAGAGATTCAGGATTCTTTTGATCACACAGTGTATGTAGAAATTGGTTACCTTTTCTAAACCAATTTCTACATACACTGTGTGATCAAAAGAATCCTGAATCTCTCCGTGTAATTAATGAACATTAATACATAGGACTACCAATACGACAGATAAAATGCATAGACTCTTTAATGATGAAACTGAAGGAGAAAAGTGTGGACTTCCTCAGAGCGAACTGGACCGCTTGGTTGGTAAGGCGTCTAAGGACGTAAATGTAGACACAGAGTTGAATCGGATCAGAGTTCCACAAAGTTGTGCGCCTGTATATAGGCATTCTGACAAACGCCTGCGAGACAGCAGTTGCAGTACCGCTGAGGCGCAGCGGAGTGCTCACAAGAGAGCCAGCCGGCAGCCGCACGTCTCTTCCGAGACGAGACTGGCAGAGCGCGAGCGCAGGGTCGGTGGGGTTTGGGAGGGGGGGGGGGGGAGGTGGTAAGGGGTGGGTGCCCACACCGCACCCTGGGCCCGGACCGTAACTGCCGGCGCCCGTGCTGAATGGGTAGGAGTTGGAATCAGAGTTAGTTAAACAGTTCTCCGCCGGCGTTATGGGGGCCATTCACGTTCGTGCCCGTATCGGCGCGCGGGTGCGCGGCTGAATTCCAATAAGGCACAAGCGGGCCCCGTGCTGGGCTGGGCCGGGCCGGCCCTCAGCTAGCGGCGACCCGGTCAAAAGAGCGCCGCCTGCCTGCCTGCCTCCTGCTGCTGCTGTTTCTGCAGCTTAGCGTCTTCTGCCGGCGGCCAACTTTAATCCCCGTGTTAAGCACTTAACGTTATTGTGTGCCGCCTTGGCGCACGCCACTTGAAAGGGGGAAGAGGCCTGCGAATCAGCGAATTTCAACCCCCCCACCCTCGACCGCCTCTTCACCACTCCCAGCCGACACTCTCTTTAGCGACTAATCGTTATCCGTCCCGCTCCTCCTTCTCCTCGCTTCCTGCTTCTCCGAACAGCGGGCGCGCCTCGATAGCCGCTCTCCACCATACCCGTCTCCCAACTGAAAAGCTGGCAGCCTCCACACGCTGGTCAGAGGGCGCCACCCCCAATACCGCTTTGATACACTTCGCTCTTTTCCAGGAATGTGAGCTCTGCTTCACATTTAGAAACTGATTCATCTCTCTCTCTCTCTCCAGGGAATCACCTGACTACTGGAATATTTTTTCTTCCTGGTAGCGGATCCGAGCATTGGCCTCAGAGATGAACACGTCTACCGTAATGCTTTAAGCTTCGAATGTAATATCTGTGCTGTTCTGCAATCATTTTCTGTGAAATATTCTGCTAAAATAATAACAAGAAAACGAAAACATTGCCTCCATTTGGTGGTTAAGTAACAAGAACTGTTTGTACACAGGGTTTTAAAGGTAGATGGGCAGTGTGCTGACCAACATTACATCAGAACTTACTTTATTGCAGAATACTAATAATAGCTATTAGTATTGTATGTTTTTAGATTGGTTAGTTTTGCCCAGGTCGTGTGGCAAGAACAAGCCATTAATACTTATTTTCGCTTGAGCAGCAGGTCACATGTTCAACTGTGAACACATGGACAGAAAACGGCGACTCTATGCTGACAGGCGTACTCCACTTCTCCACTTAGTGGTGCAGTTACTACCGTGCCGAAGTATCAGATAGTAAATGATGTGTCACGTTTGGAGGAAGGCACTTAGACATGGAAGAAAAGCAACAAATACAGTGAAGCGGTTTTTCTTTAGGAATGTTGACATTTGACTGTATGTTACAGTATTTTTCGACTGTACAATCTAGATTTCGGCTTTTACGCCATCATCGTTAGTGGCGTAACGGTGTAAGCCAGTATCTAGATAGTACAGAAGAAAAATAAAGTAACATACAGTCAAATGGCGCTGTGTTGCTTCAAAAACTACTGTATAACTTTTGCTCAGCACCATCGAAAACTTTTTTCGCTGAAGTGGGTATATGTCAAGGTAAAAATTATTACAATATCTGCACTTATATCTCGAACACCGTGTACATTTAAGGCCGTGAAAGTATAAATTCTAGTCAGAAGTTTCGTGAATCCATTTAAGCGTATTAATTACTAAAAGTGTGGAAATTTGACTACGTATACGAGCTCTCTTACGTCCTGTGGGGAAAGGATCTAAAAATGAGCTCTAATTTTTTTTCTCGTTGCTGTCACACGCAATACTTGTGTGGGAAGAAGTGATATGCTTATTTTACGTTTAGGTATAGTGTTTCGTAAATCGCTGCACGCGCCTGGACACCCAGGAGTATTGACAGTATGTGATGCGCCAGGAAAGCTAAATATGACACAAGTAATGTATATGTTGCCAAGGCGTGCCTAGAAGTTACACTCTCGGAATTCTCACACTAAACCACTTCGTCATGCATAACGCCTCTACCTGGACTCACATTCTGGAAGACGACGGTTCAATCCCGTGTCCGGCCATCCTGTTTTCAGTGATATCCCTAAATCGCTCTAGGCAAATGCCGGGACGGTTCCTTTGAAAGGGTAGGGCCGACTTCCTTCCCCGTCCTTCCCTAATCCTATGAGACCGATGTCTGGTCTCCTCCCTCAAAACAATCCCATCACGCCTCTCCTGTAGCGTGTGCTGCTGGTGTCCGTGGAGCATTCCCGTAATGGTCTAGCGCTGAACCCTCGCAATACCAGGAGAGGAGGTAGAGTTACTTTAAAGCTTTCAGCAAAACATAACCCAAAAATTTGAGTCTTAGTAGCAGATGTCAGTACCTGCGACGAATGTCGTATTTAGTAATTTCACCCTCAGGATCCTACTTACACAACAGTACGTCTTCTAAAAGTCAAGAGTAAAAGTCAACAACAACTAAAGAAATTTGTATTTTTTAATTTTTTCGTGATGGTCATAAAGTACCGGCTCCCTTGGTGGTACATGTTACTGAAAGTAGTTTGGTATTGCTAAGAGCGTGCTAAAGGAGATTTTCATGTTCACTGCCCTACCTGTACATCAGCACCTCTTTAAAAGTATGTTGTTAATGTAAGTCAACAAGAAGTAATAAAATTTTTAAATTTTTCTTTAGTACCAGCATAAGGTATCCCATCCTGGTATCGAAAATATAAGTGTATTTCTGAGGTTAGACGTGACGAAACGAGCCACATGTCGTTGGATCGCCTGTATATCATCACTTACTCCAACCTGAGATGGATCTCAGGTAAGCAGAATTCAATACTCGGTTTTGTAAACCATTTCTACTTCATTTATGTCGTTATTCCACTTTAGGTCTCTCAGGATGGTTATTCCTAGGTATTTTGCCATAGTTATTGTTACCAATAAATTTCCCTAAATAATGTAATCGGACAGTAATCGCTTATTTATGTACAAACGTTTCATTTATTTACTTCCATGGTTAACTGTCACTTCCTACTTCTGAATTTTACTACAGTGTTCTGGGCTCGGTAGGTTTCTAAAAACAGCTGCAGCATCTGCGAATAGCCCCTGGAGTTTCAGGCTTTACCCAGAGCATAATTTATATACAGGATATTGTAAACAGTAACGATGCTGTCAAACATCCTTCGGGGACTCTTATGACTGTCCATTTTGTTCAGTTACGACCGACGTATTGAGCTCCATGTACAAGGAATCCAATCGCAAATGTTATCTGACACTCGCTAAGCTTGTATTTTGTACAATAAATGACAGTGTGGAATACGTGAAACGTCTTCTGCAAGTCAAGGAACACGTCATCAGTTGTGCCCCGATGCTTACGGCACTTTGAATCTCAAAGAAAAGCAGAACTAGCGGAGTTTCGAAACATCCGTATCTGCAGAATCCATACTGACATTTATGGAGGAGATTTTCTTTCTCCAAAATCGTAATAACACAAGAATATAAAACATGTTACAGAATACTTAAACAGATACGTATATCAGCGAAACAGACCTACAATTATCGGTATCCGCCCTATGACAGTTACTGACAACCAGAATGATTTTCTTTGTGAATCTATATTTGATAATCTTGTTTCTGTAAATAACTACATTTTACTCTTTTTTGTTTCGTTTATTCACATTTCTAGTCTGCTGTTGTCTCCAAATTCTTGTTATTAGCCAAGCTGTCATGCTGGAACCTGGCGTCGTAATAGTCGATGTCAGCATTTGACAAAGTGGTCGCTGACCAATGGCATTGCTACGTCACTCATGCTACTCATCGGTCAACGTCTTTTCAGGTGTGCATTCTGCTCTGACTTCGCTTTTATGCATAACAATGTTCGAAGTCATCGAGCAGCACAATTGGAGGAGCTCCTGAAACTAGAGGATACATCTACATCTACATCTACATGGTTACTCTGCAGTTCACACTTAAGTGCCTGGCCGAGGGTTCACCGAACCATTTTCATACTACTTCTCAACCATTCCACTCTCGAATGGTGCGTGGGAAAAAGGAACACCTAGATCATTCCGTTCGAGCTCTGATTTCTCTTATTTTATTATGATGATCATTTATCACTACGTAGGTGGCTGTCAACAAAATATTTTCGCATTCGGAAGAGATAGTTGGTGTCTGAAATTTCGTAAAGAGATCTCGCAGCAAAGAAAACCGCCTTTATTTCAGTGACTGCCACCCCAACTCGCGTATCATATCAGTGACACTCTCACCCTATTGCGCGATTACACGAAACGAGCTGCCCTTCTTTGCACGTTTTCGATGTCCTCCGTCAATCCTACCTTGTAAGGATCACATACCGCGCAGCAGTATTCCAGCAGAGGAGGGACAAGTGTAATATAGGCTGTCTCTTTAGTGGGTTTGTCGCATCTCCTAAGTGTTCTGCCAACAAAGCGCAGTCTTTGTTTAGCCTTCCCCACAATATTATCTGTGTGGCCTGTCCAATTTAAGTTGCTCGTAATTGTAATTTCAGGATATTTATTCGAATTGACAGCCCTTAGATTTGTGCGATTTATCATATATACATAATTTATAGGATTTCTTTTAGCACCCATGTGGATGACCTCGCACTTTTCTTTGTTTAGTGCAAAGTGCCACTTTTCGCACCATACAGAAATTCTGTCTAGAGCATTTTGTAATTGGAAATGACCTCCTGATGATTTTACTAGACTGAAATTTACAGCGTCATCTGCAAACAATCTAAGGGGCTTCTCAGATTATCACCTAGATCATTTATGTAAATCAGGAACAGCAGAGGACCTATGTTACTAACTTGCGGAACGCAAGATATCACTTCTATTCTACTCGATGATTTACCGTCTATCACTACGAACTGTGACTCTCTGAGAGAAAATCACGAATTCAGTCACACAACTGAGACGATACTCCATATGCACGCAATTTGATCAATAGTCGCTTGTGAGGAACGGTATCAAAAGTATTCTGGAAACCTAGGAATATGGAAACGATCTGAGATCCATTGTCGACAGCACTCATTACTTCATGGGAACAAAGAGCTAACTGTGTTGCCCAAGAACGATATTTTCTAAATCGGTGTTGGTTATGTATCAATAAGTCATTTTCTTCAAGGTGATTCATAATGTGCGAGTACTGTATATGCTCCAAAATCCTTCTGCAAATTGAGGTCAGTGATATGGTTCTGTAATTAAATGGGTTACTCCTATTTCCTTTCTTGAACATTAGCGTGACCTGTGCTACTTTCCAGTCTTTAGGAACAGACGTTTCGTCAGGTGAGCGGTTGTATACCATAGCTAAGAAAGGCGTTATTGTGTCTGGATGCTCTGAAAGGAACCTGATTGGTATACCATCTGGACCGAAAGACTTGCCCTTGTTAAGTGATTTGAGTTGTTTCGCAACACCTAAGATATCTACTTTTTTGCCACTCATGCTAACAGCTGTTCTGGTTTCGAATTCTGGATTACTGACCTCGTCTTCTTTCGTGAAGGAATTACGGAAAACTGCATTTAGTAACTCCGCTATAGTGGCACCATCATCGGTAACATTTCCATCGTTATCGCGCAGTGACAGTATTGACTGCCTTTTGCCACTGGTGTACTTTACATACGACCAGAATTTCTTTGGGTTTTCTACCATATTTTCAGAAAATATTTCACTGTGGAAACTGCCAATGAACTGCCGTGCCTGTTCCACTGACCTAAATCTCATTGAGCTTGTGTGGGATGTGTTGGGGAGATTTACAGCAGCACGTCCAGATGCACCAAAGATCATCCAGGACTTACCAGCCACGCTGGTGGAAGAATGGAACGTCCTACTACAGAACTCCATACCAGGCTTGTGGCCTACATGGAGGCACTTCGCAGAGCGCGCATTGCCGTTCGTGGTGCTCACATGCACTGTTAAGAGCCATTCCTCGCCTTTTGTAATTCCAGGGGACCATCATAAATCTCGGTGACTTTAGTGTAATTATTGTATCTGAAGAGAGGCCTCATTTCTGTTCCTGTCATTGCTTATTTCTTTCAGTTATCTTCTGTACTCTACTGTACTATTTCTTTGTATGAATGGTCCGAGGTTAAACGAGCTACACTCCTGGAAATTGAAATAAGAACACCGTGAATTCATTGTCCCAGGAAGGGGAAACTTTATTGACACATTCTTGGGGTCAGATACATCACATGATCACACTGACAGAACCACAGGCACATAGACACAGGCAACAGAGCATGCACAATGTCGGCACTAGTACAGTGTATATCCACCTTTCGCAGCAATGCAGGCTGCTATTCTCCCATGGAGACGATCGTAGAGATGTTGGATGTAGTCCTGTGGAACGGCTTGCCATGCCATTTCCACCTGGCGCCTCAGTTGGACCAGCGTTCGTGCTGGACGTGCAGACCGCGTGAGACGACGCTTCATCCAGTCCCAAACATGCTCAATGGGGGACAGATCCGGAGATCTTGCTGGCCAGGGTAGTTGACTTACACCTTCTAGAGCACGTTGGGTGGCACGGAATACATGCGGACGTGCATTGTCCTGTTGGAACAGCAAGTTCCCTTGCCGGTCTAGGAATGGTAGAACGATGGGTTCGATGACGGTTTGGATGTACCGTGCACTATTCAGTGTCCCCTCGACGATCACCAGTGGTGTACGGCCAGTGTGGGAGATCGCTCCCCACACCATGATGCCGGGTGTTGGCCCTGTGTGCCTCGGTCGTGTGCAGTCCTGATTGTGGCGCTCACCTGCACGGCGCCAAACACGCATACGACCATCATTGGCACCAAGGCAGAAGCGACTCTCATCGCTGAAGACGACACGTCTCCATTCGTCCCTCCATTCACGCCTGTCGCGACACCACTGGAGGCGGGCTGCACGATGTTGGGGCGTGAGCGGAAGACGGCCTAACGGTGTGCGGGACCGTAGCCCAGCTTCATGCAGACGGTTGCGAATGGTCCTCGCCGATACCCCAGGAGCAACAGTGTCCCTAATTTGCTGGGAAGTGGCGGTGCGGTCCCCTACGGCACTGCGTAGGATCCTACGGTCTTGGCGTGCATCCGTGCGTCGCTGCGGTCCAGTCCCAGGTCGACGGGCACGTGCACCTTCCGCCGACCACTGGCGACAACATCGATGTACTGTGGAGACCTCACGCCCCACGTGTTGAGCAATTCGGCGGTACGTCCACCCGGCCTCCCGCATGCCCACTATACGCCCTCGCTCAAAGTCCGTCAACTGCACATACGGTTCACGTCCACGCTGTCGCGGCATGCTACCAGTGTTAAAGACTGCGATGGAGCTCCGTATGCCACGGCAAACTGGCTGACACTTACGGCGGCGGTGCACAAATGCTGCGCAGCTAGCGCCATTCGACGGCCAGCACCGCGGTTCCTGGTGTGTCCGCTGTGCCGTGCGTGTGATCATTGCTTGTACAGCCCTCTCGCAGTGTCCGGAGCAAGTATGGTGGGTCTGACACACCGGTGTCAATGTGTTCTTTTTTCCATTTCCAGGAGTGTATGTTACTCGGCTGTGACATGTCACGGAAGTTTATTTCGACGTTGCCTTTTGCACTTCATTGTAGAAAAGCTTTTTAGCAGAGCTGCTTTGGCTTTTACCGCCGAAGGGTCAGGAGCGGTTACACTGTAATCACTAAAAGTGAAAGAAACTTTTCGTTCTTAAGTATTTGTAGGCTGAATTATAGTTTTGACTAAGGATGACTTGTAGTAGGCATCACTGTCAGCGTTTGGTGTTCCTTGTTCCACGCTTCTGTATGTTAATAGTGGGCGGAATCTAACTTGCATTGCACATATCCCCGTGGTCCATTTTCTTGAAAACTTTTTGGGCCCGTTTTTTTCGGTGATTGTATATGGTTTACTTGCATAGCAGACTTTCTGAATTAGGCTCTGTGGATATTCACGTTTTGCAATCAATGGTGTATTGTTGTTTTTTGATTTGTGTTGTTATGTTTTGGAACAGAGCTAATGAGAATTTCTCAAGAAAATCCTTTTTCAAGTTTGTAATGATCCAAAGATGTATTGCCTACTCATAATGTTTACACTATATGCATCGAAATGCTCCAAAATGTGAGTTACACCTGATAATCGAGCTTTTCAGTTTTCACTACGTGTAAGAGGGGAAAAACAAAAAGAAGTGTCATAGTTATGAATTGGTTTGGTTCAAATGGCTCTGAGCACTATGGGATTTAACTGCTAAGTCATCAGTCCCCTAGAACTTAGAACTACTTAAACCTAACTAACCTAAGGACATCACACACATTCGTGCCCGAGGAAAGATTCGAACCTGCGACCGTAGCGGTCGCGCGGTTCCAGACTGTAGCGCCTAGAACCGCTCGGCTACTCCGGCCGGCAGTTATGGATTTTTGATGTATAGTTTGTAATCCCTAGGTCAGAACATTATTAATAATGCATTCTAATCTCTGAGCGTGGTTACGGAAATGGGAATAAAATACTTTGGCTTATACTTTTGGTATCCTGGCGTCCACAGCCGAGGTTTTGAGACATTAATTCCTACCCCGCTCACGAAACACAGTGGTTGTGAAAACTTATTCTTCCTGCCAGCATTATAACTAAAACTTGATAACAGTGCAGATTATCTGAGTTACTTCGCGTATGATACAGAATTCTCATACAAAACTCAGCACATATTTATTGTCATTTCCATTCCATAATCTGAGTGATGTTAACTTAAAGTACGACATCGAGTTTTGAGGCCAGGAAGATCGTTCCATAGAGAAACTGCATCTAACCTCATCCTTGTAATTTACTTGTCTTTCCATCACTGGGGCAATAAGGGAGAGATTCATGTCGTAGTTGTTTGCTTCCTGCGAGCTAATGGAATTAAGCGTTAGAGTCACTCACACTGGAGGTCAGAATTTTGCGCATTCTGAGATCGAGCTGTAAGAAACCAGATCGAAAATCATTATGTAAATCTTAAGAAGACTCCCTCAACTTATGATACTGCACATTTCAAAATACCTTTTTCAGCTTCTGGCGATATAGTTTTTGGTTTCGGTACATACACTGCCTTCCTGCCTTATTCGTGAATTTGAGGCACTGAAGAGTGTGCTACTGCAGTTTCTTTACGCATCTACTAAAACCGTCATAGTTTCGTTCTGCTTGAGTATGACATAGAACAGCACGGAAACACATCAGTTTAAAAGTCCAGAGTGTACAATATCTTGATAATATGTGTCGATTTAAGCAGGATCAGTTTACAGAGGCTTCAGTTTTTATGAAAATAGACTTCTGTCGTAAGGTTATTATTGTAAAAATAATACATTTGAACTGTGCATATTTCAATAGCACTTTTCTATTGGATTACTGTATTTCACTGTAACCAAAAGACAGAAATGAATCATCAACGATATTGTGAAGGCCTGCAGTTTGTCAAGCTTTGTGGTAGGTGGTGGAGCTGCTCTTGCGTATGTCAAGATAACGATGGCTCTCTCACTTGGGCGTTATGAATTCTATGGGTTGATAAGGGCTAAAGGAGCCCCACTTGAATGATCAGATGGCGGCAGCGAGACACGCCCTCTTCTTCAAAACTATTCATTGTTCCAACAAGTTGCAGGAATGTTCCACGCCACACTAGCTCCTCAGCGCGACCAAGAGTTGCTCTGACGCACCACGGAAGCGAGGAGCAGTGTCATGATGACGTCATAAGCTGCTTGTCTCAGCATAGCCCCAGCGCAGATCTACCTCGTGTACAGAGCGTTCTCCAGTGGCGCTGTCTGATGCTGTTACGCTGCTGGCTGGGCGGCCAAGAACGGTACCATTTGACTGGCGGCCTGTCCTGACGACGCCCAATGAAACGGAGGCCTGGCTCGATGGCCTGGTGTGAAGTGATGGAGACTCCTTGTCTTCACCGTTGACGGCTTGTCGGGATGTGGCGGAGCGTCCTCACGGCCGAAGCTGACATACTTACGGTAAGTGACTCCGATGTTTCGCCAATGGTTCGATGACAATCCCGCCAGGAAAGCCAATAGTTCTATTCGCAAACGCGGGTATGTTGCGGCTGCGAAGGATTCCTACTTATGGTAAGAACCGGGGCAACGACAGGCAGGTGGGCGGCGCAATGCTGCTTTCTATTGCAGTGCATGCCGGGTGGTTGGCACTCCCTCCTGTGAGTGAAGCTGGCGACCCGTCTTGTGGGGAAGGAGGGCAGAGGAGTTTATGCCTTGAATGAGCTACTTAATAGGACATTTATATTCCTATCTTACCCAGAACATCGCGCCTGTACTGCTCATAGAATCCAGTGATACCAAAGGGCGGACTCAATGCCATTCCGAGGTTAGCTGAGGTAGCGTGGGACAGCAAATGGCAATCAGAAGTACGAAACTAAATCAGCCACAATTTGAATCGAGTGCTTGGCCATTGTACGAAGCGGCCGACAGGTCTGTGGTACTTCTACTGGGGCCATACATTGGTGCAATGGCCTGGAGCATTTGGTATCAGTAGACTGGCCTGGGATGTGCCGGAACATGGCGATTCTGTGTGACGAACGGGTGGCCACTGGTGGGCGACAGTAGGCGCGTGAGGCAGGCTCACAGTTGGAATCTGGTGGTGAAAGGAAGCTCAGCTATGTCTTTTCCACTTGGATTCCATTGAGTAGAGGCTGCAAGGCGGTTGGTTCGCGGATCTTCGTCACTGATAGGAGCTCAAAGTTACTGCGAGGCATAATTAGGTGAAAGCGGTTGACGGTATTTGTCTCCATACGGTACGGCAGCTGGGAGCCAGGACCTTTTGTGGAAGAAAGTTATCCATTACGATGGCTGGAAGGCGGTTAATAAGTGTTACTTGTGTTACTTTGATGTGCTGGCGTCTCGGTGGGGTGAAGTACTTATATTGGATAATACAGGGAGGCAACGGTTGAAATATAAGAAATAAAATCACCATAACTTCTGAATGGTTTGCGTTAGGACGTTCATACTGCACAATTGGCCTTGGGGCATCGTGAAAATTAGTATACGCTGTATGGTTTGGTTTGGCTACGAAGCCCACTTTCATTTGGATGGGTTCGTCAATAAACGGAATTGGCGCATTTAGGGGACTGAGAATCCACATATCGCGATCAAGACGAGTCTTCAGTCTCAAGGGTTGACAGTGTGGTGTGAAATGTCCAGTCACGGAGTAATTGATGCCATTTTCCTTGATGGTACAGCGATTATCGAACGGTGCGTGAAGGTTTTGGAAAATGATTTCATGCCCATTATCCGAAATGATCCTGATTTCGACAAGATGTGGTTCATGCAAGACGCAGCTCGACCTTATCGAAGGAGGAGAGTGTTTGACGTCTTTGAGGAGCGCTTTGGACACCGCGTTCTGGCTCTGGGGTACCCAGAGGCCAATCTCATGGGCCTAGCTTGGCCTTCATATTCTTCGGATATGAACAAATGGGGCTATTTTTTGTGGAGCTATGTTAAAGACAAGGTAATAACCACAAAACCACTGCTGAACTGAAAACAGCCATTCAAGAGATCATCGACAGCATCAATGTTCCGATACTTCTGCGGATCATGCAGAATTTCGCTATTCGTCTGCGCCACATCATCGCCAAGATGGCAGGCATATCGAAAATGTCATAACCTAAATCCAAATATCTGTACTGACGTTTACATGTTGAACAGAGCGTGTGCACGCAGCAGTTTGTAACTAATTTACGTTTCTTTTTTTTTAATCTAGTTCAATAATTGTCACCCTGTATATGTATAGCAGATTTATTTTTCTGATGTTGGCTGATGCACCATTAAGGCTTTGTTATTACTGTGAGATGAGAGATTACTTTCCTTTACTTTACTACATCAAATGTGTTCAATCACTTGGAAAACTGAATGCAAACTCCTGCTTTTGTTTCGTCTTAAGCGTGCGCTCTGAGAATTGTATGGTCCGTACTATTAATAAAATGGACACTTTCGGTTACCAATTATTTTTTTCTTGGAAAAAAATCGTGGCTTTACTATCCAGTTTTTCGAATTGAAATTTGAATCTTCAGGTGTACAAAATATTCCGAGGTGCCCCCCAAGGGGGGATACAACGTGTCCCCATATGAGGACATTGTGTTGAAGTGGGTGCAATATAAGTCGGAAAGTCAAAGCATTTTATTTGAATTTATTTCACCAACATACATAAATTACACAAAGTTTACTTGATAAATATATACATAAACTATTGTTTTACACTTGTGAAGAATGATAACCAAAGAAACATTTTTTTTCTGTACAGACATAAGTGAATATTACATTTTACGTAGTAAAATTTGGTTTTGCTTTTGCAACCCGGTTTCTTGCACCTGTCAAATGGTTTTTTGTCACTGACCACTGGAAGATGCCCAACGCTATCCAAACCAACTTCAGCTTCTGGGCGAACCTCCGCATTGGCTCGTTTGGAAATACTTGGTCTCTCACTAGTGGGACGCCCCCTTTTCCTGGCAGCTGATTTATCTATTTTTGTCACTACTTTGGCCACCCTTGCCCTAAAGGCTCTTATTATTAGGAACATCTAATTCTGATGCGTTTTTCTTGTATTCAGTCCACGCATTTACGTACGAAATATCAGCTGCATTAGCAAACATGGGTCCACTTTCAGATTCAAAAACCGGCTATAAACCGTCGAAAATGGCTGTCGAAAATCGTGTTCGGTTTCAAACACAGGTAACTGCGTTTTGTCTTTGGGTGCAAAGCCTGCTAAATGCCCAACAGGCGTGGCTGTCGCCCAGCCATGTCCGGATACAAAGTGCGTGACCAGACATCAGACTTACCAATCCGGACATTCAAAGCTACCTTTCAGTCTGTTACGATTAGAATGGATATTTTCCTTATTCAGCTTTAGTTGTCTGCGCTGTAACAAATTTTTATAACAACAATAACATTCTTTCTTCTAATGCATTGTCGTTTGGATGGGACGAGGGTTTCATGATTATCTCGGTTTCACTTATCATGCAGTTAGCGGGCTTATCGTCTAGGCTACTCAGCTTACAATATACCGTACGATATAAAACGTCTATCATTACCTCCATCATTGTCCTCTTGTTCAAAATTATCGCCAGTATCATCGGATAGGTTGTCATTTTCAGAAGGAGCTCTATAACCTCTTCTGTAAGTGGCCTTCGTCTATCTTGGACACGGGGCATTGTGAAATCGCCCTAAGGTGACTGAAAAGACAGCAAAATAATGTCCTAAATTTCTATGCTATTACAACCTTTCAATCACAGTATCCTCATTTGGAGACGTGTATAAATTTATAAATATGTCACTTACTTTTCGTTCTGAAAGACGCCTTTAGTATTCACCTTCAAGAATGCATCTTTCTACTCACAAATAAAGTTTTTTACCTAGACTCAGATGATATCAACCGGCTGATTAGAGGTACAAAGATTACTGGCAAGCTACCATGACTGTACACATTCAGATTTGTGTTGTGGTAGCACAGATTGACAGGAGATGTCGACACTGTTCTCAAATAAAATCTCTGCTTATGACAATACGAGGAGAACAATTAAAAGTTGTAAAATTTTAAGAATTTTAATATACTAAAATTTAGTTAGTATGTCCTTTATATGAGGACGCCACAACCGAAAGAGTTAAATTACACTCTGTGATTTCTTCTGCTTGTTTCGAATAGGCCTACTTTGGACCACGCTTGTTCAACTGCCCAGTACTGTCGCATCCTCTGTCGGTGTAACTCTTTCCTATCTTCCGTCGAGGGGGTACCTTTTATTCGGGGCTTTTCCTGACATCCAAGGACTTCCTTCAGGATGTGTCTCAGAGACTGTCTGTTCTCGAGATCAGTTATTCCCAGTTCTTCAATGTCCTTCTCGGTTTCTGTCAGCCAAGTGGTGCGAATCTTCTTGTTTTTGCAGAAGGTGAACAGACGGTTAGTCAATCTGTTTGGAGGCAATCATGCAACATGGCTATAGAAAGCTACCCTTCTTTTTCTTGCACAGTCAGAGAGCCTCTCGATATGTTCGTAGAGCTCTGAGTTATGCCGCCTTCTGAATTCTCTAGCTTCTTTGTGATTTGTTGATTAATATTTCCTTCACAGTTACATATAATACTTTTGTTAGTGGCTAGTTTAGAATACATTCGTTCATTCTCAAACCATTACCCACATCAGAAAGTTACTAACAAAACATGAAATACAAAATTTTCAACCATTTTGAGGGCCGATTACTGTACTGCAATAAGTCTTATGACATATCTGCATTTTTAACGTTTCACGATAAATAACACATTTGTTTTAACATCAGATCAGTAAAACATATGCTATTCAACTATGTTACGATTCTTTTAGTATATTCAAAACACAATATGCTGCTCTGGTTACATATACATAACAATTTTGCAGGCGCCTTCAGTTGTTTATTCTGTGTTCTATCACTGTCTCTCCAGAGGTCGTTATCTTACAACTAAATACGTTACACTACATTGATAATTGTCTCAGCGGCTATCACATTATTTTATAAATTACTGGTTTACTGAATCAAAAATCTCTATAAAAAGAGCAAAAAATTTTCGTGTTTGAATTATTATCAATAATAAATAAATTTACTCTACAAGTGTAATCTGTTCACACGAAATTTCTGAAAATTTTATGTTGTATGTCTCGTTAATAATACTGTATCTTCTAATGCAGGTGATGGTTTAAGAATGAACGAAAATGTTGGAAACTAGTCACTCATAAAGACGTTACACGCAACTGTGATGGAAACCTTAATTAATAAATTGAACATATTATAATGAGTTCCTGATCCTGAATGTTGGAATTACATGAACTACAGTTTGTTAAGATTCCACACTTGTACTACCTCCAGCCAAACTTAACTACCACCTTAATCTTGCGTCATCAGGCAATTCATTTACGATTGTTTAATCAACGAAACTAATTAGGCTATATGGAAAACTGGCTACTTTTAAGCACTTGTAAACAAGGAAACTCGTAAATCTCTACTCCAGAATAAAATGAGTATTATTATTTAATTTTAATTGCGGAAAACATCTGCAGTGACTATGGTTCTTTAGTTCCAGTGAAAAGGTACTAACCGAACAAAAAATAACGGAAAGACCATAATAGTACAGCTTGTCAGCAACATAAATCCACGACGGCAGTCTATCAGCGTCTATGCAAGTATAATGCTAGGTGGCTTTGGTGGAATATGTCAGCGGGGTCGGTGCAGCCACGGCGAAAGCCTGAGCGCCGCTGAGAGCGTCTGCGCCTGCCGTCATTGGCTGCCCATGACTGCGTAAACTGCTGAAAACTTCATTCCACATTAATGGCCGGGGATGCTGCGTCGGGCGTGGCAGAGCCCGCGGACACCGGCCGTGGCCATCCAGGCGGTGCTGCGCAGCCAAGCCGAGCCGCAGAAACACTGGGGCCCTTCCTTCCTTTCATCCAAAAACGTACCGTACCTCATTCCTTTTTCCGTCCTGTTAATAACACTCGTAGTGAAATTAATGACCCTATATGAAACATCTATTACCGAAACACACATTTTTACAACACAAACAAGCGAAGAGATGTACACCGACAGAAGTAAGACGAACGCCTTCACCAAACGCTACGAAACTGATCCTCCCTTATTTCCGCACTACAGGAATGTCATTTCTACAGATGAAGAACGAAGTACACTACTGGCCATTAAAATTGCTACACCACGAAGATGACGAGCTACAGACGCGGAATTTAACCGACAGGAGGAAGATGCTGTGATAATCAAAATGGTTCAAATGGCTCTGAGCACTATGGGACTCAACTGCTGAGGTTATTAGTCCCCTAGAACTTAGAACTAGTTAAACCTAACTAACCTAAGAACATCACAAACATCCATGCCCGAGGCAGGATTCGAACCTGCGACCGTAGCGGTCTTGCGGTTCCAGACTGCAGCGCCTTTAACCGCACGGCCACTTCGGCCGGCGATAATCAAATGATTAGCTTTTCACAGCATTCACACAAGATTGGCGCCGGTGGCGACCCATACAACGTCCTGTCATGAGGACGGTTTCCAACGCCCTCGTATCACTAGCAGTCGAGGTGACAGGCATCTTATCCGCATGGCTGTAACGGATCGTGCAGTCACGTCTCGATCCCTGAGTCAACAGATGGGGACGTTTGCAAGACAACAACTATCCTCACGAACAGTTCAACGACATTTGCAGCAGCATGGACTATCAGCTCGGAGACCATGGCGGCGGTTACTCTTGACGCTGCATCACAGACAGGAGCGCCTGTGATGGTGTGCTCAACGACGAACCTTGACGCTGCATCACAGACAGGAGCGCCTGTGATGGTGTACTCAACGACGAACCTGGGTGCACGAATGGCAAAACGTCATTTTCCCGGATGAATCCAGGTTCTGTTTACAGCATCATGATGGTCGTATACGAGTTCGGTGACATGGCGGTGAACGCACATTGGAAGCGTGTATTCGTCATCGCCGTACTGGCGTATCACACGGCGTGATGGTATGGGGTGCCATTGGTTACACGTCTCGGTCACCTCTTGTTCGCACTAACGGCACTTTGAACGGTGGACGTTACATTTCAGATACGTTACGACCCGTGGCTCTACCCTTCAGCCCGCATCTCGTGGTCGTGCGGTAGCTTTCTCGCTTCCCACGCCCGGGTTCCCGGGTTCGATTCCCGGCGGGGTCAGGTATTTTCTCTGCCTCGTGATGGCTGGGTGTTGTGTGATGTCCTTATGTTAGTTAGGTTTAAGTAGTTCTAAGTTCTAGGGGACTGATGACCATAGATGTTAACTCCCTTAGTGCTCAGAGCCATTTGAACCATTTTTTCTACCCTTCATTCGATCCCTGCGAAACGCTACATTTCAGCAGGATAATGCACGCCCGTATGTTGCAGGTCCTGTACTGGCCTTTCTGGATACAGAAAATGTTCGACTGGTGCACTGGCCAGCACATTCTCCATATCTCTCACCAATTGAAAACGTCTGGTCAATGGTGACCGAGCAACTGGCTGTCACTATACGCCAGTCACTACTCTTGATGAACTGTGGTATCGTGTTGAAGCTGCGTGGGCAGCTACACCTGTACACGCTATCCAAGCTGTATTTGACTCAATGCCCAGCCGTATCAAGGCCCTTATTACGGCCAGAAATGGTTGTTCTTGGTACTGATTTCTCAGGATCTATGAACCCAAACTGCGTGAAAATGTAATCACATGACAGTTCTAGTATAATATATTTGTCCAATGAATACCTGATTATCATCTGCATTTCTTCTTGATGTAGCAATGTTAGTGGCCAATAGTGTAGTACCTGAAAGCTATTGGGTGTGTCTAATATTACTGGAGCTTTTGAAATGGAGATAGCTGTACATCATACACTGAGGACTTGGGTGGGCAACTATTATGACTTTTAGTAAGATCGAAAAATCTGCATCAGGGATGTAGTAGCGTACACCAACAGATCGCTGAAACGGTTGGCTCTAATGCTATGACTTCTCTTGTCGCAATGTTGTGCACCTCGTCACTAACTTTTCTGCAGTCATTGCACTCCGTCTAACAGGCTGTACAGTTTGTGTATAAGATACTCCTAGGTCCCTTCCGCCTGTGATCGGAACTTTCTAAAAATCAGAAAGTTGGTGATCTGTTACGTGCACGTCTGGTCATGCTGTGTTGCGATTTGCAGCTGCAAAATTGCAAATTCCAATAACGTTAGACGTACCCGATATCCATCGTGTATTCACTTCATTCTTCATCTCTGAATGCTGTTTCTCTACTGCACTGAAAATAATCTCGTATCAGATTGAAATTTCATTCCACATAATCCCCAAACGCAGATGTAATGGAGTGTCTGTTCGGTACTAAGATGTTTGTGGCATAACATTTACCACTTCCGTCAGTGTCATAACGAATGCTTGTGTGCCATATGCATGCAACATTCGCTAGCTTCATCATACCCCTGTTTGACACATATAGATACTACAGTTGAGGCCAGACTAGTTATAATACTACCCTATCCAATGATACGTACTTCATACGTTTCTCATTGCGCATGATGCTTAGTACCTCGCATCGAAGACCTCTTCATAACCTCAAGGTAGCATTTGTTCAAATAACGCAGTTACATACAACCATAACATACAAACTTCTGAAAGTTGCTTGTCAACTGCTGCTCTATGCATCAGCGTAACGCTGAAGTGCAAACCACAAATCACTCTGTCAGTTCTACACCGAGAAAAAATGCTGATTCACATCATTCAGCCATTATTATTTGTCATATCAGGTGTCCAATCACACTGTTAAAACGTGGATGCAAATATTGCCGAAACAAGTGATCAGTTCTTCCTCCAGCTAAAGTATTTCACATTCTCCAATCTGTCTCCTAATAACAAAATCTTTGCCTTCTCGCCGTAATCTGGGTTCCTTTTTCTCTAACTATCCAATCTTCTTGTGGTGATGTATCCGGCCTCTTTATTACTTCTGTTAACAAGTGAAACACACTAAACGAGACGCCACACCGTGTGATCTTCACAGCATCCAATGCGATGCGACTTGCTGGTATGAAATGAAATTAGCAGTCGATTTGTATACTGATTAAACGGACCTAATCAAGGGGTTATAGATGAACAGAAAATGTTGTACCACAGTTATAATAGTGGAAGAGTCACGGTTCGACACCTAAATTCCGATACTAATGCACACCGTGGTCTAGGGGAAGCGTCTTTGATTATTAATCAAATCTTTCTCGGATCCGGGCTCGAAACGCACCACCGCTAAAATTTTGATTAATGAACAGCATTGGCAGCTGAAGATTTTCGGCATAAGAAGTCCTTCTGCCAACGGCCTTGTTAAGAGGGTGGGGGAGCTGATCGAGGTTCAGGACACTCTCTTGTCCCTGGGGCGAGAAACTGCCGCTAAAGGCGGAAGAATCAGCAATGATCAACGGCATGAGGATACAGAACATAATGGAAACCACTGCATTAATGACACATAACGAGAATCGACAGGAAATTTGACCTGTAATTGTAAAAGTGTACTGGTGATGTCTCCATTGGCAAAAGATTCTAGAATAGTCCCCCATTCGGACCTCCGCGAGGGGACTGCCAACTGAGAGATGATCATGAGAAAAAAGACTGAATAACCAACAAAAAGATAACGCTCTGGGAGTCGGGGCGTTGAATGTAAGAAGCTTGAACCTGGTAGGTAAGCTAGAAAATCTGAAAAGGGAAATGGAAAGGTTCAGTCTAGATACAGCAGAAATCAGTGAAATGAAATGGAAAGTAGACAAGGATTGCTGATCAGATTATTATAGGGTAACATAAACGCAGCACAAACTAGTATAACAGGTGTATGATTCGTTATGAATAGGAAGGTAGTGCAGAGAGTGTGTTACCGTGAACATTTCAGTGATAGTTGGTCTTATCAGAATCGACAGCAAACAAACACCGAAACGATAGTCCAGGCTACATGCCGACGTCGCAAGCTGAATATGAAGAGATAGAGAAAGTATATGAAGATACTGAAACGGTAACACAGTACATAAAGGGAGATGATAATCTAATAGTTATGGACGACTGGGATGCAGTTATAGGCAAAGGAGTAGAAGAAAAGGTTACAGGAGAAAATGAGCTTGGCGCAAGGAATGAGTGGGGAAAAGACTAACTGAGTTCAGCTAGTAATAACAAGTTTTCTGCTCAATGATGACAAGAGGGGGAGGCATAATTGGCAAAGGCCGGGTAATATGGCAAGATTTCAGTTAGACTACTTCATGGTCAGCAAATTCCGAAATGAGATACTGGATTTCAAGGATTGCCCAGCAGAAGATATAGACTCAGATCGCATTTTATTAATGATGACGAGTAGAAAGAAGTTTAAGAGATTAGTGAGGAAGAAACAATAAGCAAGGAAGTGGGATACGAAGTACTATGGAACGACGAGATTTGCTTCAAGCCCTCTAGCGCTACAGTAAAAGCAGTAAGGGACAGCTCCGTATGCAGTACCATTTGTGTCTCAAAAAGGGCAGTCACAGAAATTAGAAACAAAACAACAGGTACAAAGAAGGTAGCTAGAAGAAACCATGGGTAACAGAAGAAATACTTAAGTTGATCGACGAAACAATAAGTACAAAAGGTTAATTGAAATTCAGGAATTCAGAAGTAGAAGTCAGCAAGGAATGAAATAACTAGGAAGTGCAGGGAAGCTAAGACGAAATGGCTGCATGAAAAATGTGAAGAGATCGAAAAAGAAATGGTCATCGGAAGGAGTTACCCAGCATATAGAAAGTCAAAACAATCATCGGTGCAACGGGAATTCCACTGTTAATTGGAGGGGATTACATTAAACGCCTCTATGAGATGGAAGATTTATCTGATGTGATAGAAGAGGAAACAGGAATCCATTTAGAAGAGATGTGGGATCCAGTATTGCAAACAGAATTTAAAAGAGCTTTGGAGGACTTACGATCGAATTAGGTAGGAGGAGGGATAGATAACATTCCAGCAGATTTTCTAACATCACTGGGGGACGTGGCAAGAAAACGACTATTCACGTCCGTGTGTAAGACCGCGTGAGTCTGGCGACATACCGTCTGACTTTCGGAAAAACATTTTCCAGTCAAATCAGAAGAATACAAAAGCTGACAAGTGCAAGAATATCCGCACATTCAGCCTAACAGCTGATTCATCCAAGCTACTGACAAAAATAATATACAAGATGGAAAATAAAATTGAGTATACGTTAGTTGACGACCAGTTGGGCTGTAGAAAAGGTAAAGGTACCAGAAGGCAATTCCGACGTAGACAATGGAGGCAAGACTAAAGAAAAATCAAGACACGATATTAGAATTTGTCGACCTGGAGAAAGCGTTCGGCAATGTAAAATAGTGCAAGACGTTCGAAATTCTGAGGAAAAGAGGGTTAAGCTATAGAGAGAGACGGGTAAAATTCATTATGTACAAGAACCAAGAGGGAATAGTAGGAATGGGTGACCAAGAAACAAGTGCTTGGATTAGAAAGGGTATAAGGCAAGGATTCAGTCTTTCACCCCTACGGTTGAATCTGTATACTAAGAAGCAATGATGGAAATAGACCAAAGTTTCAGGAGTGGAATTAAAATTCAAGGTGAAAAGATATCAACGATGCAATTCGCTGATGGCATTGCTGTCCTGAGTGTAAGTGAATACGATTCACAGGTTAAGTTGAATGTAGTGAAGAGTCTAATGACTGCACAATATGGACTGAGAGTAAATCGAAGGACAAAAGTAATGAAAAGTAGCAGAAATGAGAAAAACAAGAAAGGATCAGGATTGATAGTCACGAAGTAGGTAAAGTTAGGGAATTCTACTATCTACGCAGCAAAATAACCAATGGCAGATGGAGTAAGGGGGACATCAAAAGCAGAGTATCATCGTCAAAAAAGCATTTCTGGCCAATGAAAGTGTACTAGTACCAAACATAGCTCCTAATTTGAGGAATAAATTTCTGAGAATGTACGTTTGGAACACAGAATTGTATGGTAGTGAAACATGGGCTATGGGAAAACTGGAACAGAAGAGAATAGAAGCATCTGACATGTGGTAAAAGAGACGAACGTTCAAAATTATGTGAACTGAGAAGGTGGGGAAGGAAGAGGTTCTCCGTAGAATCGGAGACGAAATGAATGTGATGAAAACACTGACAAGGAGAAGGGCAGGATAATAGGACATCTGTTAGGACATCGTGGAAGGACTTCCGCGGTACCAGAGGGAGCTGCAAATGTCAAAAACAGTAGAGAAAGACAGAGATGGGAATAGATCCAGCTAATAATGAGGGCGTTGGTTGCAAGTGCTACTCTGAGCTAGCCACAGAAGAGAATTCGTGGCGGACCGAATCAAATCAGTCAGAAGCCTGATGGCTCAAAAATAAAAAAAAAATCCTTTAATAGATCTTGGGGTACCTACTGTCTGCCATTATGTGCATAAACCAACTGTTGAAGTGCATGCCAGCCTGATAGTTGGCTCGGTCCCTCACCGTGATCTATAGCCCTTGTACATAAGCTATGAAGAACCCTTCCACTTCTGATACAGTTAAAACTAATAACTCAGTATCCGCAACACCAAACAATTCACAACTCTCTTATAGATCAACTGAAACTCACAAGAACCTAACCACAATGTCAATATATCTTCAAACATCAAACCAACATCACTCATAAAATTCTGCAAACGATGGAGAATTTTACCAAACAATTTTACCCACCTATTTTCACAAATTATCAACATTGGATTACACTGACCCTGCTCTTCTCTATTTTCTTCCACATCACCACTCCCAACTCCACCTTTTGTAATAAATTAGTCAAATAAATTAGCAGTTTATTCAACTGGCTATGCATTTTCTCTGCTCCCTTACTTTGTTGAACATCCATCCATCTGATTTACTTATGCCCTATTCTTACCTTCTACCTTCATTTCTGTCCCAGCGATGCCAAAAGACATTAGAAATGTGCATCTCAGTGACTGAGTCTTTAATAGGCAAGAGCACATAACTCACCGTTTCACTGCCACAGGATGAAAGAGAAACAGGAGCCTTTCCCAATTTCCTGAGTGTGCCAAGTAGCTCCTGTACTGAAACTTCATCCAAACTTCCTCTAACCAAGACTTACTATTTTGATTAACTTCTCATGGTTGGGATTCACAGTCATATAATATTTCTTTAAAGACATCATAGTCGCCATTGACTGTATGAAATATTTATTACTGCGACTGCAATTTCGGCCTTCAAGTACCACTGCAAAAGTTACCT
Organism: Schistocerca serialis cubense; assembly: GCF_023864345.2. Lineage (NCBI taxonomy): Eukaryota > Metazoa > Arthropoda > Insecta > Orthoptera > Acrididae > Schistocerca > Schistocerca serialis. The sequence continues at coordinate 752,062,460 of NC_064639.1, read as the reverse complement.
AAACACAAAGAAATACAAATGTGAAGCACATGGTGTATATACATAATTAAACTAACATTTCATTAAGAATTTGTGAGAAATATACATAACTTACATTCTATCAGAATATGTGACTATCTGACAAAAGTGCAGCCTTTTGACTGCGAGAGTCCCACAAGTTCCGATGAGTATGACACTTTTTACATCGGAATGTTGTTAAATATGCACTGTTGACGAGAAAACACATTTACTGAAGATACTGCCTGCGCACGTTGCAAACATAGTACGCACCAAGGATACAGCTTATAAGCTTCATATCGTTAAGTCTTTTCATCTGTCGACATCGTACAGCTTTCTAGGTAGTGCTATGATTGCAAGGGGCATTAGGATAGGATGGGAATATTTATTTATAACATAATAGAGGATAATACATGTGTTATCTGTTAATAAGCTCTCACATTGACTTATGTGCTCGTAAATGAGATGAAGACTGAGCTATGATATATATTACTTTGTATGCGTATATATTTTAGGAATATGTATGGCGTAAAACGCTCGCCAGCAATCTAATTTACGGTCAGCACCACAAATCGGGACAAAACATCACAATGCCTAGGCACAAATACAGGATGCATCCTTCAACCAGGCTCTATTATGGCAAACACGACTAAGTTAATATGTATACTATTCCATTGAAATTGCTTAAAATGTTTTCGGTAAGTGTCCAAAGTAACTGTACAGTTCTATCAATCACTGTTGAAGTAGGTTGATACAATAAATCACCTTCTTCGGATACAATGAAATGTCGAGGCTACATTACATTTATAAAATATACTACAATAAAGTACATTGGGGTATGTTTTTCTTCCCTCGTTATAGCCCATAAACTTTTCTTTACAGTAAAATACGCCAGGATTACTGATAAAATCGGTTACTTGCGATTTAAGACAAAACTGGTCAGATACATCACATAAAATTGGCGGTCTTAAAATACATAAAATAAGACAATAGATACATTCAAGTGGTAGCGGATATGACACTACACAGTTTCTAACATAATTTTGAAGTATCCACATTTTTATATATATATATAAAAACCTCCTTTACACGCTTGTCTATACAAAATGTCAGGGTGGTAAACTCCCATCAGATGTCGTTTATGTACAAACGACAGATAGTAAAATGGTTTATGGGCGCAATACCTTTGACGAAGTATTATATATCAGAGCTCTGTCTTCATCTCATTTACGAGCACTTAATTCAATGTAAGAGCTTATTAACAAAAATGATTCAAATGGCTCTGAGCACTATGGGACTTGACATCTGAGGTCGTTAGTCCCCTAGAACTTAGAACTACTTAAATCTAGCTAACCTAAGGACATCACACACATGCATGCCCGAGACAGGATTCGAATCTGCGACCGTAGCGGTCGCGCAGTTCCAGACTGAAGGGCATAGAACCGCTAGGTCACAACGGCCGATGCTTATTAACAGATAACACATGTATTATCCTCTATTATGTTATAAATAAATCTTCCGACTCTATCCTACTGCTCCTTACAATCATAGCACTATTTAGAAAGCTGTGTGTTGCCGACAGATGGAAAGACTTCACGATATAAAGCTTATAAGCTGTATCCTTGGTGTGCACTAGCTTTGCTACGTGCACAGGCAGTATCTTTAGTAAATGTGTTTTCGCGCCAACAGACTTAGCTCCACATGTTGTCAGTGCACCTGAGCTTGTATGTGTGATAGATTATTATAACGATGGTAACACTGACAATTCAGTACATATTTAACAACATTTCACAGCGCAAAAAGTGTCGTACTCATCGGATCTTGTGGGACTCTAGCAGTCAAAAGGCTGCATTTTGACGACTAGTCTTATATTCTGACAGAATGTAAGTTATGTACTATCTCACCAATTTTAATAATTACGCTACTTTCTTAGTGAAATGTTTGTTTAATTATATATATACATTATATATACACTCCTGGAAATTGAAATAAGAACACCGTGAATTCATTGTCCCAGGAAGGGGAAACTTTATTGACACATTCCTGGGGTCAGATACATCACATGATCACACTGACAGAACCACAGGCACATAGACACAGGCAACAGAGCATGCACAATGTCGACACTAGTACAGTGTATATCCACCTTTCGCAGCAATGCAGGCTGCTATTCTCCCATGGAGACGATCGCAGAGATGCTGGATGTAGTCCTGTGGAACGGCTTGCCATGCCATTTCCACCTGGCGCCTCAGTTGGACCAGCGTTCGTGCTGGACGTGCAGACCGCGTGAGATGACGCTACATCCAGTCCCAAACATGCTCAATGGGGGACAGATCCGGAGATCTTGCTGGCCAGGGTAGTTGACTTACACCTTCTAGAGCACGTTGGGTGGCACGGGATACACGCGTACGTGCATTGTGCTGTTGGAACAGGAAGTTCCCTTGCCGGTCTAGGAATGGTAGAACGATGGGTTCGATGACGGTTTGGATGTACCGTGCACTATTCAGTGTCCCCTCGACGATCACCAGTGGTGTACGGCCAGTGTAGGAGATCGCTCCCCACACCATGATGCCGGGTGTTGGCCCTGTGTGCCTCGGTCGTATGCAGTCCTGATTGTGGCGCTCACCTGCACGGCGCCAAACACGCATACGACCATCATTGGCACCAAGGCAGAAGCGACTCTCATCGCTGAAGACGACACGTCTCCATTCGTCCCTCCATTCACGCCTGTCGCGACACCACTGGAGGCGGGCTGCGCGATGTTGGGGCGTGAGCGGAAGACGGCCTAACGGTGTGCGGGACCGTAGCCCAGCTTCATGGAGACGGTTGCGAATGGTCCTCGCCGATACCCCAGGAGCAACAGTGTCCCTAATTTGCTGGGAAGTGGCGGTGCGGTCCCCTACGGCACTGCCTAGGATCCTAAGGTCTTGGCGTGCATCCGTGCGTCGCTGCGGTCCGGTCCCAGGTCGACGGGCACGTGCGCCTTCCGCCGACCACTGGCGACAACATCGATGTACTGTGGAGACCTCACGCCCCACGTGTTGAGCAATTCGGCGGTACGTCCACCCGGCCTCCCGCATGCCCACTATACGCCCTCGCTCAAAGTCCGTCAACAGCACATACGGTTCACGTCCACGCTGTCGCGGCATGCTACCAGTGTTAAAGACTGCGATGGAGCTCCGTATGCCACGGCAAACTGGCTGACACTGACGGCGGCGGTGCACAAATGCTGCGCAGCTAGCGCCATTCGACGGCCAACACCGCGGTTCCTGGTGTGTCCGCTGTGCCGTGCGTGTGATCATTGCTTGTAGAGCCCTCTCGCAGTGTCCGGAGCAAGTATGGTGGGTCTGACACACCGGCGTCAATGTGTTCTTTTTTCCATTTCCAGGAGTGTATATACACCATGTACCTGACTTTTTTCTTTTTTTGTGCTAGGTAACTTCTGCAGCGTTACTTGAAAATGGCCCTAAGACCGCAATTGCAATGGTAATAATAAATATTTCATACAATCAACGGCAACTTGATATTTTTAAGAAACTTACTATTTTATTTGTTCTTGCCTCAGAAGATGGCGGTCGCATGAAGAAATCTTAAAATAACCACTATCAAATCAATTAATCTGTTCAATCTTGACCCCCACATCCATTAACCATGCTCGGCTACTAGTATTGAACCCAGTTTTGATGGAAGCGGAGGAAGGTCTACTAATTGTCGAGCCTGAACTTATTGAAGTCTCTTTACTTCTATACCAAATTTTAAAAAAAGGTCAAGCTCTCGAGGATGGTCGGCTCCACTGGATGATAGGAAGAAGAAAGTCTCTCTCGGTCTTGCTGGCCGAATTCCGAATCTCCATCGAATCTCAGGGAGGCATCCCACGGGACTGGCTGGTGAGACTGACTAACCGAAGCTGAAACATGCTTCTGCGGCCCCTTGAAACTATCACCTCGACTTATACTTTCCTTTCGCACGTAAATATCTGGCGCCACACACAGCAACAACAAAACTTAAAATCCCTTAACGTAAACGTAAAGTATTAAAATTCAATAAACATAAAAATGTTATTGAAACTGCCTTTCTTTAAATAGAACGAGTGGTGTGCGAAGCCAACGTTAGGAAACCAGAAACTTAAGACAACTATACGTCTACGTATCACTGACCTCAGGGGAGGCAGGCAACTAAAATATCAGCGCTTAATTTCATCAAATAAATTGCTGGAGAATCAGAGCTAAATACTTAGCAACATAATTTTTAAAACTTACTATACTATAAAAACGGCTTAGGGCTGGCCAAGCGCATCATTACTTTGATTAAATACAAATAAGTTACTGAGACACCGGCTGCCCAGTACGCCTACCGAATAACAATTATCTACAGATGCCAATAAACCTAACCACAACTGGACGTGGTAGTGCAAGGAAAGGTAAACATCGGACAGGCTTTACCACAGGTGACCCTAGTGCGCTGTGCAGAACAGACAACTTAAGGGGATACGGAATCGGATTTTGGGTTAAAAAATCGAATTTTTTTTTATTGGCGTATTATATTCTGCCGTGTTTCCTCTTTAAAATGACGTATCATACATAGCTCTACTACAATTATAACTATTTTATTTTTATATATTTGTGAGATCGGGTATTGCGCTTTAGTTATACACGTCTCTCGTGGCTGACCATGAACTTTTTGGCAGTACCTTTAAAGTGACATGAATTCAAATATCCCGGTTTCCAGCGACTATTTATACACTAGTTGCCCGAAAATGTTTCTCTCTGGTTTCCTCAAGTTACTCTTTGACTTTGTGGCGGGACTGTTTTGTAAACAGTGTGATATAAGAAAGTAGTTGTTGTTGAGTTATTTCGTATTTAGTGCTTCATTTTTCGCAGTGAAAATGCCTAGAGCTAAAGCAAAACTATTTAAAAAGCGTGTGAACTGGCAAAAGAAAAGAAATAATGATTCATTAGCAAAGCAAAGCAGTTCATCATCATCACTGTTGGAAAATGTGAATCCACTTATTACTGATTTGCCGAACGAACTTACACCAAATGAAAACAGTGCTTCTCATAAAAAACTAAGAGATTTGGAAGAGAAATATAATTTACTTGATAGAGGGAATGAAGTTTTTGAACTCATTGATACGAATATATTGTGTGAAGCTCTTGAAAACAGTTTGTGCTGCAAAAAATGTCATGGAAACGTTTCTCTGAAAGTAGAATCCCATGTTGGCCTGGCTGCCCAGTTTAATTTAATATGCAGTGTTTGTAAATACAGCTGTAAGTTTCCAAGTTCGGTTTCAGTAACTGTAAATAATGGATACAAGAAAACTGAACTTTATAGTGTAAATATTAGGTTAGTTTATGGATTGCGAGCAATTGGTGAGGGCAAAGCAGCTGGTGATATGCTATGTGGTGTTCTAAATCTTCCAAGTGCACCTTCAAAGTTTGAAGCTTACAATTATGTACTAGGATCTACAGTTGAAGATGTAGCACAGAAGTCAATGCAGGTTGCTGTGGAAGAAGCAGTGGAAGAAAATGACGGCAGTCGTGACCTCACAGTGGCGTTTGATGGCACGTGGCAGAAAAGGGGCCACACCTCCAACAATGGTGTTGTAACAGCAACTAGTGTTGATACTGGCAAGGTTATTGATGTTGCAATAATGTCTAAATACTGTAGGTGCACAGGCAGGCTGAAAGATGAACACAGTGATGACTGTATTGCTAATTATTATGGTAGTAGTGGTGGCATGGAGGTTGCTGGGGTGAAGAAAATTTTTCATCGCTCTTCACAGTGGTATAATGTTCGCTATGTCAAATATCTGGGAGATGGTGACTCTAAAGCATTCAAAGAAGTTTTGGAAAGCAAACCATATGGGAACAGTGTAAATATAAGCAAACTTGAATGTATAGGACATGTGCAGAAGAGAATGGGTGCCAGGCTGAGAAGGTTAAAATCAGTTATGAAAGGGAAAAAACTAGATGATGGGAAAACCTTGGATGGCAGAGGAAGATTGACTGATTCCATAATAGACCACATTCAGAACTGCTATGGCCTTGCAATCAGGCAAAATACAGGCAATCTTGAAGAAATGAGGAGAGCTATATGGGCTTTATATTTCCACACCGCATCCACAACATGGTTTGTGCCCCAAAGGTGAAAACAGCTGGTGTAAATACAATAGGGGACTAACAACAGGAGAGAAATACATTCACCACCACAGTCTACCATCAGCCATCATGGCAGAAATAAAGCCCATTTTCAGAGATCTGGCTGACAGAAGTCTTCTGATGAAATGTCTTCACGGAAAAACGCAGAACCCCAACGAGTGCTTGAATAGTGTGATATGGCATCGTCTCCCAAAAACAGTGTTTGTCGGAATTAATACACTACATTTTGGTGTGTATGATGCTGTGGCAACCTTCAATCTTGGAAATATAACTAAATGCCAGGTCCTTCAAAAGTTGGGTATGTGTGTTGGTTCCCGTACGGTACGTGCTATGTTCTTTTTAGATCAGCACAGACTAAGGCATGCTGATAATATAATCAAGACATTAGTGAAAAAAGCAAGACAGGTGCAGAGGGGTGCCAAAAGAAGACTTGAAGATGATTATGAAGACTGTGAAGGGGGTATTAGCTACGGATCAGGAATGTTTTAATCTTGTTTCTCCGTTTCCCGTAAGTTTACTTTTTACTTCATCTAGGAACATTATCTCAGGTACTGGTCAACCTAGAAGTCTGAAATTTTTATGACGTAGTGACATAGGTCCCTATTACATACTGAAACAACGATTTTTTAATTACTTGATTTACAAAAGACTTAGGGGTGATAGTCTAGTAAAAAGCGATGGAAAAAATTTACTTAAAAATAAATGTACAATATCTCTGTAAGAAAATACTTTGACAATAAACTGTTGTTTCAGTATTGTTGTAACATATGAATGCACATACAGTAAAATTTTTACCTCTCTGTCTCCAGTAGTTTGTGAGAAAATGTTCCCTATAGTAGGCATATATTAACATTGCGGGGATAGGTGATTCCGTATCCCCTTAAGACACTGCGATCATACCCAGATCAATACCCACGATCAGGCACCCTTCATTAAAATAACTACTGTTCACCATTTATCCTTTGCTAAGAGCCGTACTTTACACAAACGCGCTACAAATAACGACCATCACAACAGGCGAAAAAACAACACTATAAAATCCATTAAAATCATCTCGACAAAACCTATTACAGTGACAAATAAAACAACTGATCTCATAACTCTGTGCACTGTAGTGAACTGTCTGACCATGCAACGGCATATCACAGGGACGCGTCAATGCTCCACAATCCAAGTTTCACTGTTCTGGACACCATATCGAGATGACAACCCACCCTTTTTTGATTAATCTATTAACAACAAGAGATAGGAAATCGCCACGTAACACATTGTAGAGACGGAACCATTAACTTAGTAACGGTCGCTTCCGTCATTTTACGATCGCAGAAACGCGTTATAACACTCCTTTGCAAATAATACACTTAAACAACCCACGTTGCTTTCGCAGGTAATCCTTACAGTAAGCCACAACAGCACGAACATACAAACTCTTCACAGCGGCCTACTATATCGGCATTTTCTTCTTAAACTGTAAGTAAACATTTTCGAATCGTCTCTCATCTCCTTAAGGCATCGTTAACCACTTTGCTGACAATGGTGTAGCTACATACAACAGAGAGTGTCTGACAACGGTGAAGCTACATACAACAGTGAGCAACCGACCACTGAATAACCACCATTCTTGGCTACAAATTACGCAAGCCTGTACCTTGACTGTGACCAACGCAATAACCAGAAACAGAGAACAACAACGTTAGGGCTCTACATACAGCAACGTGCTCAGTAACACCAGGCCGCAGAGCTCAACACCAGACTACAGCCGAGTTATCGAAACGCACAAAGCTGTAGGCTGTAGAGCATTTCTGTATTGTACCAACGGTGGCTGGCGGTTGTCCACGATGTCCTCTGTTTTGACTGCTCCAGAAGACCGACAAATGTTTGACTGAATGACCATTGTGGGTCCTGTTCAAACACTCGGTCCCACCGGGAATACATCAGACTGTCAGGGTAGCCACTATTTTCTATATCACCATAAACGGCCGTTTGTAAGAAAAGCTACTGTCTGTCTCTCCTATGAGCTCTGAAGGAACTTGTCAGATATTTTCGGCTGTTTTTCCACGTTTGTCCTAAGCGCCATCTACGTCCCAGGACTGTATCCTTATGCTTCCGTTGTCTTTCTTCAAACCAAGGAACATCTATAGTGCGTCGGCCGGAGTGGCCGAGCGGTTAAAGGCGCTACAGTGTGGAACCGCACGACCTCTACGGTCGCAGGTTCGAATCCTGCCTCGGGCATGGATGTGTGTGATGTCCTTAGGTTACTTAGGTTTAAGTAGTTCTAAGTTCTAGGGGACTTATGACCACAGCAGTTGAGTCCCATAGTGCTCAGAGCCATTTGAACCATCTATAGTGGTCGCTCCTATCTTTGTGACCACCAGTATTTACAGTTTTAGATCATTACCTGACACTATCTGGCTGACGATAAGACAAATCAAATGTTCATTCAGTATCTCTCCTGAACTCAAACAGAGACAGTAAATTCTACAACACAGCGCTCTAAACTAAATAATATTTATGTCTACAGCGTAGTTCTTCTACCACAGTCAATAAAGATACAAAAATCTTTCATAAATCTAAATAAAGAACTAGAAAAGTAAAGCTTATTATCATGAAAGCAGATAAAGGGGAATACCGTTGTCAGCTTTTATGACAGAGAATATGTAAAGAATACATAATTGTTTTTGCCTGTAATATTATTATTGAAATGAAAACAGATTGTATTATATATTTTCACAAAACTTTGTAAAAGAAGATTTGTAACACTTTCCCCTTCCTGACAGGCAACAAGAAGGAAACAAAGTAATGAACCATAGTATGCAGCAACTTAGACGTCTAATAAACGTACATAAGGAAAATAAACCGATTAAATTGATTGTTCACAATGTCAGTTCTCCAAATTAAGAATTAAATAAAATACTGGAAAAGAAATCGAAAAGCGTGTACATGTTCGAACAATATGGTACTTGAACTTGAGAAACTTTTGACTGACAGCAGAATACCAGATGTTCCTAAATCACAGTCCTTGACAGTATTTCTGTTAATGTTTCTGTGAAAGATGGTATGCAGATTATCAGAGAGAACCTGGTACTATGTAAGTGAAATTACCAAATTAACTATTGGGGCAGTTCTTTCGTTACTATTATATTACAGTTACGTTGGCAAAATTTTTCTATTATTATATTGCAATTACGTTGTCTGAATATTTCGTTAATGATCCAGGGCACAATTATTTTCAAAAATATGAAACTTCCAATGAAAATCTATGTACTCTACAATGAACAGTATGTGGATGACAATCTTATTTTATAAAGATGCAGTGAACATGACGTAATTTATATTGTTTGCGTTTTAATTAACATACACTCGGAAGCAGGTAGTTTCAGCAGGTTCAATCTCAATTTTTTCAAAGTAAACTGACTGGCAAAAAGGCTTGTTAGATATTTCACTTTTGTAATGCCTCTAAGATTTGTTAACAGAGCTGTATGTAGTTTGATGATTTGTATTTATGGTGGATTAGTGAGATTAGATAATATTTACTGTAAACAAATCTCATTGTTTGTGGATAAGTTAGTAAGTATGATTTTTTTTTATCAATGTAACTTCGGAGGATTTAGTGCCTAAGAGGCAGAATGTATTCTGCAGTGACTGTATTTCTTTGTTGGCATTGAGAGTTGCAATGACCAATTAATTCGTAAAAAGTTTTTGCTAACAATAACACACGTTAAGCACACCATTTGCAGTTACAACAAGCTACTCGATAATTCGAGTTCAGTATCCACTTTACAGTTCATACATTCATTCAGCATAACCAGAAGTGAAACAATTGAAAGAAGTTTACACTTGGCACAGCTCTGCCAGTCGTTCGTTTCGTGGAATCATCTGATATTAAAATAGTCAGGTATATACTGTCTGCTCTCTGAGCCAATCTGTAACCATAACAGCAGGTAATATTTTTTTTGGCGAAACGCAGTTAACTAACTTGTACATAACTTTTTCACAGTTCATAGCCATTCTTATGATGCACCTTGTCTTCCAGTGATTTGATTGTTCAACATTTTTTTGTCTTGGCTTGTACTATGTATGTGATTTATGACGCAGCGCAAAAGTGTCAAGGTTCCGGCACGTAGTCTGACAATTAGAGACACCGAAATAGACGACTTTACGAGTATTGATAACAATGTTGAGAATGATATTAATCACTCTGCTGTGCAAAAGTAGCAAAGCACCACAGAAAACGTGAGTTCCGTCCCCAAAATACTGTACAGTTTACTGACAGTATGATTTCACCTAATTTACTATCTGCTCAGACTGGCGATTCCAGCAAAGCAGAATACGTTCACGTAAACGTCAGAACACGATTCTTTACCGTATCAGATCAATCAACGTCCCAGTTCTTGTACAGTCAATCAGAGTGCCAATAGTATGGCAGAGCACCAAGTAGTGCAAAGTACCCAGTCTGTTTTTAAACATCCGTCAGATTCCATTACAGGTAATTATACCGATAATACAACAAACGAGACGTCCATGGTTGTAGATAATGTCTCAACAACACAAGGCACAACACATGTCACACCCGTTGCATCAGTTCAAAATAATATGGAAGCGATGCTTCAAAGCCTCATGCAGATGTTCAATGAATATTTAAAAAGACTGATGAAATGATGGTTAAACAGAATAACAAAACCGATCAGTTCAATGAAGGATTTAATAAAAATGATGAACACATTTACACAGCATACTACAAAAACTAGATGCCACCACTGCTCAGTTCAGTGAACGATTTCATAAATACGATGAACAGTTTTCCAGCATTCGTGACGAGCTTAGATCGCACACATAAACGACGGGTAACCGTGTCAAAGAGGTAGATACAGACATTAAGGCCAGTGAAAAAGTCTTAGCAATGCGCAGACAGCACCAAATATTTGTGAGATGGCATTAATGTTTTAAGAGATCAGTGTAGTGAAACCTATAAAAAGCTTACAGATGAAATCTAATCCGTGAGTGACTGAATAGATCAACAAGAAACTCGGTTAGATGCACGTCTGTAAGTTCTCACTGAGACCTCAGAAAAGCGATACAAAGAGTTTCGCCGTAAACACAAAGAGGAACACAATCTGTTTTTACAATAATTATCAGTACAAAGACAGGAAGTAGAACAGCAGTTGCTTAATAGACCTACAACCCATGTTGAGGGTAGCATAAATTCAGTTACAGATGAGGTTAACACAGATTCCGATGTATTGACCTACTACAGTTATCCTATACAAACTGAAAACAGCTCTAATAACACCGAGCTTTGTCGAAGGCTGCAAATTAGTCAAGCTCAAGTTCAATGGGTAGTACAGACTACTGAAAGCACAGAAGCCATGAAGAGACGTAGTGTGATAACTGCAGGTAAAGTGCTATGCCGTCCTTGAAACCAGCAATACCGTCGGGCCGCATAACGGCACGCGACAGATTACTTTAAAGCAATGTAGCACCACGCCGACCAAAAGAAATCTCTGCTCCGGTTATATCAAGCCCACTTACGTCATAAGTTACTTCCTTTTACTCACAATGTCCATCTGATTTAACAGCAGTGCACCGATCCTATGAAATTAATCGCCGAGTCATCAGCAGCAAATCAGTCCCAAAAATTACCATAGTAGGCCACAAGTAGCCTATCGGGACCACCCGATCGCCGTGTCATCCTCAGTTGAGGAAGCGGATAGGACGGGCGTGTGGTCAGCAATCCGCTCTCCCGATCGTTACGGTGGTTTTCTGTGACCGGAAACGCGACCATTCCGTCGAGTAGCTCCTCAATTGGCATTACGAGGCTGAGTGCACCCAGAAAAAAGGAAATAGCGCGTGGCGGCCCAGATTGTCACCCATCCAAGTGCTGGCCACACTTGCCAGCGCTTAACTTCGGTGATCTGACGGGAATCGGTGTATCCACTGCGGCAGTGCCGTTGCACTGCCTTCCATAACGTATTTACTACACTGTCAAGCATATCTACTAGAAAACATCGATTTCCAAAACTAATCATATCTATTTACATCTCAAAAACATTATGCTTAGCCAACAGCAGAGCTTGATCAATTATATTACGCTATGTAAATACAAGTCAAGCCGGAGGGGGGGGGGGCAGGTCGGGTTCCACCGCCGGCTGGGTTGGAGATTTTCTCCGCTCAGGGACTGGGTATTGCTGTCGTCTTCATCATCATCATTGCATTCCCATGGATGCCCAATGCCCAAAGAAGTGGCTTCACCTGAAAAGCCTTTCACCAGGTGATCAGGTCTACCCATCGGGAGGCCGTCGCCACATGACATCTCACTTCATTTCAAGTAAATACAACAGCAGATTCTTCCATCACGTAATCTACCTTTTATACGATTTTGCTTCGCTGAACTGCGACATTACACATGATTTTTACACTGTTACAGTGTCTTTGTTCATCTTCTTACGTCATTTGTAGCTACGCAACACCTAAATGATAGGTACTTAATTTCAGTTTCCATCATAACAATAATGAGAAAACACTGATATATCAATAATGTAAGTCTTGGCGCCGAGAATACGGCTACATCTACATCGTACTGCGCTAGCCACCCAATGACGTGTGGCGGAGGGTACTTTCGGTACCACTATATGGTCCCTTCATCCTTGTTCCACTCGCGACTAGTGCGTGGGAAGAATGATGCCGGTAAGCCTCTGTATTGGCTCTATTTTCTCGGATTTTCTCCTTGTGGTCAATACACGAGATGTGTATGGGGGGAAGTATTAAGCTGTCTGACTACTCCTGAAAAGTGCTGTGCCGAAATTTAAATTGTAAATCTCTCTGTGATGGACAACGCCTCTCTTTTAGCCTCTGCCAGTGGGGTCTGTTTAGCATCTTTGTAACGCTCTCTCGCCAGCTAAACGATCACTTGACGATACGCGCCGTTCTTCGTTGGATCTTCTCCGTCTGCTCTATCAGTCCTACCTGATAGGGTTCCCAGATAGATGAACAATACAGAAGAATCGGGCTAACAAGCACCTCATAAGACACTTCTTTCGTGAATGAGTTACATTTCCTTAAGATTCTTCCGATGAATCTGAGTCTTGCGTCTGCTTTTCCCAGGATCTGTTTTATATGGTCATTGCAGTCAAGGTCGCTCTGGATACTTACGCCTAGATGTTTTAAGGTAGGGCTACCTCCAGCTGTTTATCATCAATTGTGTAGCCGTACAATAGTAGATCTATTTTCCTATGGGTGCGCAAAATGTTACATTCATTTATGTTCAGGGTCAACTGCCAGAGTTTGCACCATTCATCAACTGTCTCCACGTCGTTCCGCAGATTCTTACTATCTTCTGGCTTTGATACTCTCGTATAGACAAGCGCATCATCTGAGAGTAGCCTTAAAGAGGACCGACGCTTTCTACTAGATCATTTGTCTTTATTGTAAATAGCAACGGTCCTGTCACACTTCCCTGTGGTACTCCTGATATTACCTTTACATCTGTCGATGTGTTGAGTTCTAACTGCAAGGAAGTCTTGAATCTAGTCACAGGTCTGCTCCGATAGCAGATACGCTCGTACTGTTTTCATTAAACGGCAGTGCCGCACAGTGTTAAATGCCTTGCTGACATCAAGGAATGCGGTATCAACCTGAGCGCCGTTGTCCACTGCGCTTAGTGAGGACTTGTGTCCTTTTGTACATTACCTGTATATATTTATTGTTCATTTATATCTGGATCTATTTTGTCTTTACCGATGGAATGTACTATTTTCTGTGATGTTATGCTACTCCACTTTGCCATTATTGCACACCCTATGCAAGATGCTATTTCTACTGACTTTCATGCTATTCTCTGATGAATTGTTATTACATTTTTTGTTAGGTTACTCACTCTTTGTATTTTATAATGTTGTCATGTTTTATTTATGACCAGTCTTGAGCTCTGTTTTGCTATATGTCTCTTGCACTTGATGTCACTAATTTACTTGCTTTCACCTATGTAGATTTAAAAAGTCAATGTACCATGTAACTTATGTCCATTGGATATACTCTTCAGCTTTGTATATTTTGTGGAAACATTGCACTGAAGTATCACTGTATCCTAATGAGCCATTATGCTCATACATAGAAACACATTAAAGTGTGAAATGTGCCACCTGTAAAGGAGTCCAGGAAAAGCATTACATAGAAACCTCAGCATAAGCAACTTACATGGAATACTAAATACCATTGACACTTCTCACGATGTTTCCTGGCATGCTTTTATAACCATTTTCCTGTTAGTGAAATAGGTAAACTAGGCAGATTGCCTATGAGGATTTGGGAATATATTTTATCTGCATTTTTAGTTATACTGGGTTTTACAGATTCTAAAATGTTCGTTTCTTAGAGATCTGATAAAAATTATTTATAATAAATGGTGAGCTTAAATAGTCTAAAAACAAACAAAATAAAAAGCAAGGAAAACAATTAGGACTTAGAAGTTATTTGAAAATAAGAAAACAACTATTGATCTTATTAATAACCATAACATTAATGAAGACGTGAACAATGATGTTAACGGTAAAGTGAATGAATTAAAAACTAGAAAACAACAACAACAACTTATTCAAATTATTCATCTCCTGAATAATTTTTAATTTTAGGCAGTTATTTGAGTTGTACTTAATGAATGAAACAAATGGAGAAATAGTTATTAATTATATTAAAATGGAAAACGTATTTTGTGAATTTTAATAGAAACAATTTAATTTCAAGATATTATAATAAATGATAAATTTTGAATTGAATTTCATGATCAACTATAATGGGTATACATACTAAGAAGTTGTGGAATATCTAAAGATTTTATAAGAAATTTTCAAGAACAATTAGATAGGAATAATATGTCAAGATATCAAAAATTATCTGTAGATTTGATGAAAGAATTTGAATATGAAGGAAATTGCCATAGTGTTTCATGTTTTCAAGTATTATCTGAAGATTCTATGAGAGAATTTCACTGTAAATTAAATTGGAGTGAAATATCATGAGTGCAAAACTGTTCTGAAGGTTTTATGAGAGAATTTCAAGGTAAAATATTTCGGAAAAACTTAACAAGTTATCAAAAACTGTCCAAAGATTTTACAGAGAATTTCAAGATAAATTGAATAGGAAGCTATATCAGCCAGACAAATATTACCTGAAGGTTCTGTGAGAATATTTCAAGATTATTTAGATTGACATGCTGTATCAAGAGATCAAGTATTGTCAGAAGATTTTATATTATAATGTAAAGATGAAGTAAACTGAGAATATATTTTGAAATATTAAACATTATCTGAAACATTAAAAGAAAAAAATATGTAAACCTAATGGAATAGTTAGACAGTCATCAATTTGTGAAAACGAACAGTATTCGTATTTTTTCACAAAGAATGTATTGACAAATGGTTAGAGGATCATACTTCTTGTCCAAGATGCACATGTCTTAAAAAAGTTTGTGGAATGTAACCATGTTGATGAAGACTTCAGTTGTAATGAAGAGTAATTATCTCATTAATCAATTGATCTTAAGTGTAATCATTTAAAATACTGTGCCAACAAACAATTCTTAAAGTTTCTTTCATCCTCTGATATAGATTTACTAAGTTAGGATTAGTACTACCTTGAGGTTCCTTCATAAATAGGATGTCTATCTTCAATGTATGTAACTGTTTCCTTAATTTTTTTCGTTGTCCTCTGATGACATAATAATTATATTTACAGCCATCATCGAGTAATTTTTAAGAGAATGAATGCTGGTCTTAAATTTTTGGTGACTGTTTGAGGGACAATATGAGGTAATAAATTAATCATTTCTCTGTTTCTTTCTTGTGCTATATCTAAAGCATTATCAACAGTTTGAATCAAATGAGCTATATGATCATCTTCCATTTCAATTTAATTTTCTAAGAGTGTTATTTGATCTTCAACTTTATATTGACCTGTTTTTCTGATTGAAGGCTAACATCATGACTAAACCATTGCTTGTTCCTCTTTTGACTTTAAAATAAAAGAAAATAATCTGGATTCCTTACTAAATATCAAGGACTTTCGTAACTTTTTAAAGTTGTCTCCAAGATGCCCTTAGATATGTCTAATATCATAAGATAATGTTCATTTAAAATTTTTCTAATTGCTGGATTTCAAATGTAACATTCTAATATTTGAGAAATATCTTTTCTCTTAAACCAATGACCATTTATTTCATCAATAATCATTAACATTTATTTATTGTTATATGTAAGCTTGTCATTGATAAGATCATTGACTGACTCCTTCGATAAAAAGTTTTTCATTAGAGTCTTAATTTTATTATATATATATATATATATACATATATATATATATAATTTTTATTAATAAAATTAAGACTCTAATGAAAAACTGTTTATCAAAAGGAGTCAGTCAATGATCTTATCAATCACAAGCTTACATATAATTGATAAGATCACTGATGTCAATGATCTTATCAATATATATATATATATATATATATAATTTTTATTAATAAAATTAATACTCTAATGAAAAACTTTTTATCGAATATATATATATATATATATATATATATATATATATATATATATATATATATATATATACCAGAAGCTGTTGTAGGTTCATTAATAAATGTTGTTGATGCTTGGGTTTAGAGTAATATTATAACAATTTAAGTGTGCATCAATGAAGGTATTTCTACTACTGTTGTTTGTATTATCAACAACTGCTGAAAAGAATCTCTCTCTAACTTGTTGTATGATTTCGGTTACTTAAATATTCATGATGATAGAAAACTTACTCAAGTGGTATATTCACAAAAGCTTTATCGTTATTTTGGTATTTGTAAAATCTTGAAACAACTTCTGAGTTAAGTGAAGAAACTTTGATATTTATGAATAAGCCTAGATGTGGTGTAAAAGATTCATTTAGTTATTGAACTATACTGTATAAATAGAATAAAAGGAATACAAAATGTTTTTAAATATGAACAGCTAACAAAGTATTAGAAATAACAGAAAAAGTGTTTCATTTATTGGACAAATATTCTGATACTAGATTTCATACCCATACCAGTAACCCTGATATTTTAATTTCAAATCAAATTCGATTGCATAAAAATGTATTATATGGTTATTTATGTCCAAACGATCCAGGTGGGAAAAGGAAATGTAACAGGACCTGTATTTCTGTTTCAAATATCAATAATGATGCAGTAGAAATACATACAGAAGATGATGGCATGTGGTACTTAGAAACTTACAAAACTACAGCAGATCATCAGACAAAATTGTTCGAAATTCAAGTTGATGAAATAGGTCAGTCATTAGGTTTAGTTGATGCAGATGTTCATCAATCAATAATGTATCCATACTATAATGGTTCACATTTAGAATTATTTCAACATGACATATGTGGTATTCAAAGTTTTTATGGTAAAAAAATGTCAACACAACTGTCTAAATATACACCAGTTGTCCCTCCAGTTAATACAAATAAATCAGTGTAAGCATTATGTGCAATTAATTAATTCAATCATTTATTGCTTGTGAATATAGTTTTATATATTTTTATAAGAAGTGGTTGTGCATAGGTGGGGATATGAATGCACATGTAATAGTTGGTTAACATTGCAGCCATAAGATTTACAAAAAATAAATGGAGTGCATCAATGACCAAATAATGATGTTGTTTAATTTTATGGTGAGCTGAGGTATATGATACATTTACAGACACTAGAATTAAACCCTGAATTTCAAAAGTCAGTAAGTAGTATCGGATTCTGTAAAAAAATTTATTAAATGGTACAGTAAATGCATATTCTGGTAGAAAATTTTTACCCTTTATTGAAATTTTAATGTTGAGTTAGATGAACATTATGTTAACATAATTCATCAGATATTATAAATAGAGAATTTCTAGCTTTACCTACAGGATTAACTTCTGTTTTCATATTTGATAATGTATCATTGTAATTTTTCAGGATGATACATTTTATTAATAGCATGAATTCACAAAACATTAATTAAAGCTGTTATAACTGACATTTATTTATTTTATACTTGTTGTAAATAATCATCACAATTATTTCCTTAGGCAACAAATTTTTGAGAGATATATTACAGAATTTAGAAATTTTATAGACATCGTATAAAAATTATATATATATATATACATGGAAGCTTTTAAATCCAAACTGTGTAAATATTGACTGAGAAGTCATTCGATAATTTCATTTCGCAAAAATACACAAAAACGGTTGTAAGACGACCGGTTGACTGTGTGTAAATGAAAATCGTGTAAAAGTGTAGACCTGAAAATGAATTCCTTGTGTATGTGGAAAAATCTAAATATTATAATAAAAAAATTTGTGGGAAAAATATTCCAGAAAATTGTCATCAATCAGTAATTATGAAGAATAAGAGACCAATAAATCTACCAAAAAATGAGAAGTTTGGCATGAAAGTAAATATTGATTTTATAGAAATCCATAAACAATAAAAAATGTGAAATGTGCGTTTAAAAAAATATGAAGAATAGAAAGGAATCATCATATACTTAATTTTCAAATGCCTATTAAATAAGATTTATTTTGGGTCGAATTTTACACATCCAATAAATTTAAACTTTTTATAATCAAAACAACTAAGGTACAGAAATCAACAGTTCCTCAACTTCATGATTACTGTGAAAGAAATAATTTAAGAAGTTATAGTAAATTTTAAAAAATTGATCTAATTCAAATTATTAAGAGATATCAAGTCATGGACTTAAAAAAATGGTTCAAATGGCTCTGAGCACTATGGGACTTAACATCTGTGGTCATCAGTCCCCTAGAACTTAGAACTACTTAAACCTAACTAACCTAAGGACATCACACACATCCATGCCCAAGGCAGGATTCGAACCTGCGACCATAGCAGTCGCGTGGCTCCGGACTAGGTGCCTAGAATGGACTCTCTGGAAAGAGTACCACAGTTTGGTAATAAATTTTCCAAAACAAAGAAGATAAATCATAAAAAATGTATTTCCACTTTCTACCAACGACTTTGAGAAGCAGAAAGACAGGTAAATAGTTAGTAATTACCTCATTAATAAAGAACTTGCCAACAGATTATTAGCTACAAAGCTGGAAAATAATCTCAACTCAATTGAACCTAAACATTTCGTAGCTGCAGTAAAATGGAAAGTTATAAAACTCTAAAAGATAATCTAAGAATCATTCACAGACTGCATGTAGCTCTTAACCTTTTAGTTGCATACCAAATGCAGACAAGCAAGAGTATCGTGGAATTTAAGTTCTAAACTATAAACTATAGGATCACAAGTTAGTTTAAAAATTTAGAAATGCTAAACAAGGTATTTCATCAACAATGGGTCATTTTCAAGGACTGGACTAGGATGAATGTTAAACTATTTCTTTATGACTCGGAAATATTCCACTGAGAGGATCTTACATTGATTTGCAGAAAGACGAAACAGAAATTAAAAAAAGCATGTATCAAAGCAAAAAATACCAGGCCTTAGATAAAATAAAAAGGTGCATACCAATCTCAGAATTAGAATCAGTAACAGGGAAAGATAAACTTACAACTTTGATCCATAAGATGCTGACAGCCAACTTCATTCAGATCACAGACAACATAAGCGCATCAGAAACTACAACACAAACAAACAGCATTTGCAGAGACGCCCACTGAGCCCTTTACTTTTCAACATTGCTACATACCATGTTGTACACAAGATAAGACTGGAAACAGAGGACATTAAAATCTACATATATGTGGACAACATTTGTCATCTGATTGAACACCAGTCTCAACCTGCGAAGAGCAACCAACAAACTCCAGAAGTTGGCATAGGAGAACAAAACGGAAAATAACATGAGAGAAACCATAAAGATGACATTCCACAACATAGGTCGAGAAACTGAGGAGCACAGAATATATATTGGGACGGAACATCTTACAACAGTTAATATCTTCAAATATCTGGGACTGACTGTGAAATATTCCCAGATCATTCTGAGTACATGCAAAGTCTCGACCAGCAGTTGCCACAAAAGTCATGTTTGACATCAAGGCAGAAATTAGACTGTCACTGAGAACAGCATTGCCTTGTTTGCTGCAGAAATATTTCCCATCACAAGCTATGGAATAGATCTCATTTCGGAAAAGTTAACTCTCAAAGAGCTAAGGAATATGGAAGGAGTTAAATCTCGCTTCTTGAAAGCCACCCTAGGTGTTTCAAAACACACAAAGTCGAGTCTAGTATACAAACTCACCGGGGATCCATTCCTCATAGAAGAACTGCGTATCAGTTAGCCACCCAACGAAACCTCGAATAAACCCTTACGTGAAAGAGAGAAGAAGAGCAGAAGGGAAATTTGGCTGTATTTTTATACAACAGAAGTTGTAGCAAGCAGATCCTGGATCAACACAAATCAAGAACTTCAACACCTAGTAGACTCTATAGCAATGTATGGATACCACCACAAAATATGTAAGAACAGGAGTTCTGACAACCCTGGCAACAACTGTGTGTCTGAATTGTTTGACCAACCCTGAGACTGTTACCACATGACCAGCTGTAAAAAAAGCACTAAAATCATTGATAGAACTCTGTAAATAATAAACAATGTGAATATTGAAATGTGACGAAGAAGGTGTGATATCACAAAGCTAAGTATTTTATGTAGCTTTTGCACAGCTTGTGAGAATTTATTTAGATAATAGAAATATTTTCTGTGGCTTATAAAACCAGCATTACGACCTGTAGACAAAAATATGGAAACAGTTAGTAAATACAAAAATGTTGTTAATAATCTTGGTCAGACACCTGAAAATTTTGAGTTTCCAGTGGTGACTGACAATATTCCAAAAAATTTAGAGTAAAATTATGTATCTATTAACGTTTATTCATTTAATGAGAAATATAAAATGTTTCCATTAAAAGTTACGAAATATAAGAAAGAGAAACATGCAGATCTTTTTTATTTGAAGGAAGGAAGTAATTTACACTATTGTTTTATAAAAAAATTTGTCTATACTTGTTTCCAGTCAAATTAATGAACATGAAATGATAAAATTTATTTGCGCTTTATGTTTAGTTAATTTTAATATTGAAGAAAATTTTGATAATCACACATCAAACTGTTTAGTCGACAAACCATTGCCACAGAAAAGTTGATATGCCCATTTTGAAAATCATCAATATACACAAAACGTTCTTGTTGCTATTTATGGTTATTCAAACATATACTATTGAAAATAAATAACTATCTACAAAATCCAGAAAATTCATACGCAAAAAATATCAATTACATTAAGCAAGGGGACTCTGTGATTAATTCAAGAATTGTCAAGTAATGATCATAAAAATTTTAAATGAATGTATAAAAACAGAAGGAGGAGATATTGGAAGAATTTATTCTGAAATTGATGATATGAAACCATTAACATCTGAAGTACAATCAAGATATGCAGAATATACATGGTGTAAATATCATTCCTCACAGAAAAATAAAATGGTTTATCATAATGATTATATCACTGGAAGATGTGTAAATCCATTATGTAATAATTGTAATCCAAAACTGGCATATCTGAGTTTTATTCCAATTTATTTACATAATCTCTCAGTATATGATTCACATCTGTTTCTAAAAAAATTGGTTATGATAAACAAGTGTTAGATTTAATACATAATAATGAAGATAGATATATCATCTTTGCCAAGAAGACAGAAAACGTAAAGTTGAGGTTTATCAACAAATTTAAAATTGTGGCTTCTTTACTTAGTAAACTTCTGACAAATATGAAGAGAAATCAAATGTAAAATATTAAGAAATTGTTATTGGCATGTGTCTTTGAAAATTTTACAGACACTTGCATAAATGCATGTGATTTAGATCCATCATGGTATTTTACATCACCTGCTATATCGTGGGATGCAATGGTAAAAATTACTAAATAACTGCTAGAATTATTACATTATTATGATATGTTTCTTATGATTGGAAAAGGAATATAAGGTGTTATATCTCACTGTAGCAAAAGATATGCCAAAGCG
This sequence comes from Schistocerca serialis cubense, assembly GCF_023864345.2. Taxonomy (NCBI): domain Eukaryota; kingdom Metazoa; phylum Arthropoda; class Insecta; order Orthoptera; family Acrididae; genus Schistocerca; species Schistocerca serialis. The sequence continues at coordinate 752,040,231 of NC_064639.1, read as the reverse complement.
AATAATAAATATATGAAAAATTACAATGTATAACAGAAATCAAATCAACTGGCATATTTACATGCAAACGATTGATATGGTTTCCCTATAAGTGAATATTTACCACATAGCAGATTTGAACAGGATGAACCAGATTCTTGTGACTGTTGCAAAATAGGTGATATTTTAGATAAATCTACACATGGATATATGTTTGAATTAGATGTAGAATGTGAATTTTAAAATTGTCCCGGCGACTTGACTGTTCAAACAAATTTTGGGCTTGCAGCCAGTCGTCATTCAATACTTCGCACGATATTTCAACTGGGCACCTGCCAGTCATCTTCAGGTGAGCCGTCGTAGACTGGCGAAAACGTCCTCCGTTCCCCAATATACAGCGTACTGTAACTATTCTGCGCATGCATCGAAAACTTGATAGTTGAACCACACTGCCTGCCAGCATCGCCCTCGCTGGTGGAATAGCGGAACTCAGTCGCCCTCTGCGTTGCTGTTTTTCATGGCCGTCGACACACTCTGTCGTCTTTGATTTGAGCAAATCGAGGAGATCATGGGATTGCATGCACTGTCCAGCTGGTAGCCGCTGTCACGGCTTAACAGATTTCCCGCCAGTCGTATTTCTATGGAATCTTTAATAACGGAGTCCCAAAAAGATGTTGCTGTGGACCAAATCATTGTTTTCTCATACTCCATTGAATGTCCAGTAGAAATACAATGTTCAGTGCAGCGTTCTTGCACAGTGCGTGTGGTTTGACTCATGTAAGCTGTACCACATTGGCACAGTATCTTGTAAATTCCGGCCTTTCGTAGTAACAGATTGTCCTTAACTCATCCCACAAGATCCGCAATCTTCGATCGTGGGTGGAAAACCACTTTTACCTGAAATTTTCGGAGGACTATAGCTATTTTAAAAGAAGTGTTGCCAACAAAAGGAAGAAAAGCTAAAGATTGTTCCAGCATTTTCTCCTCTTTATTAACTTCCTGCTTCTTAGTTTTAACTGTTAGTGCCCTGTTAATATCAGGTAAAAGTGGTTTTCCGCCCACCATCGAAGATTGCAGATCTTGTGGGATCACTTAAGGGAAATTTGTTTGAATAGATGTAGAATATCTAAAAAATATACATGAATTAGATGAAGATTTATGATAAGCTCCTGGAACTGAAATTGTACCAAAAACTATAGAAAGCAGATTGTTAAGTACCTGGGAAAACAAAAATCATTATATACTTCATTACAGAAATCTTAAACAGTATCAGTGTCTAGGAATGAAATTAATGGAAATACACAGTGTTTGAAAATTTAAGCAATCAGATAGGTTGAATATATATATATATATATATATATATATATATATATATATATATATATATATATATCCTACTACACAGAAATGAGGATCAAATTGAAGAGCGATTATGTGGAAGATTTCTCTAAGTCAATGAATAATTCAGTATTTGATAAGACAATAAAAAATATCAGAAATGGAGCGAATGTAAAATTAGTGTCAGGTGCAGAAAAATTGTGATAAACCTGTAGCAAAACAAACTTTAAAGGAGGAACTTTATTTAATGCAAATCTGGTTCCTATCTTATGAATAAAAATAAAATCACATTTAATTAACTCATCTACGTTTGCATGAGTATAATTGATTTATCTAAAGAGGTGATGTACGATTTTTAATATAGAAAAGTGATGCCAAAACATGGAGAAAATACTGTGTTGGTTTACCAACCTACTGACGGTTATATCTGCAATACAGAAACTGAAGATTTCATTGAAGACATGAAATTGGTGCCTGGTGACTTCGATATGTGACTATTTGATAGATAATATTTACAATATTCCACAAGTCAACAAGACACACATAGGAAAAAAGAAAGAAGAATGTAATAGAGAAATAACAGAAGAAATTTACGGTGTTAGAGGTAACATCATGTATGCTTACAAAGTTGCTGATAAAAAATCTACAGATGATAATAAATGTGTTCTTAAAGTTACGATAAGATTAGAAAACTATAAATATTGTTTTCTAACACTAGAGAACAATGCAGAACAATTAATATGATTCAAAGGGATTGACATGAAATCTACACAGTTCAAGTAAACATGAAAGGATTGAGTCCTCATTATGATAGAAGACATGTGTTGGAAAATAAAATAGATATATTACTATATGGAAATCATCCATTGTATGGAAACTAATAAAATCTTCAATCTAGATGGAACTATTTCTAAAAGAGTTCAACAACATTACCAATTTCGTTTAAAAAGATTAGTTAATTACAAGTATAAGCTTTTTATAATATTACTGGTTGTGAATATTTACCTACCAGAAACATAGAAAAATATGTTTGGAACTCAGTAATGAATTAAAAATAATTTTACCTAATAGATATTTAAAAAATAATAAGTAATTAGGATCCTCAATCATTTGAAGAAGATGATATTAAATTGAGATATGAAGAAATGAACAAACTTAGAAATAGTGATAAACAATCTCATGATTTTGAATACACTATGAAAATTCTTTTAAAATTTTATTTTTCCTACTAAATTTTATAACCTTCAAGTGGACAATTCCAAACAGCTTAAGTGTGGTGACTGTTTAACTAAATATCGTATTAATGAATTTTATAAAGATAAATATCATACAAATGGTTATTGTAGTGTATGTACAGAATGTGAAAAGAAAAAGGATTCTGAAAAAACCGACATGTAAGTGCAGTAGTCTTGTAGTCAAGCAAACATAAAAAAAATGAAAAGATCATATCAATCTTATGGCTGCTCAAGAAGAAATAATTACAAAAATTTTATCTAAGGAATATACATATAAAACCGTTTTTATTTATTTTCTTACATTCACTTATTTATAGACAACAAAATTTTTATAATAAGTGAACATAATAAGAAAAAATAGTTATTCCTCTCAATTTTCTGTGTACTTTATAACAGAATATATGATTTTATGAAAAAAGTGGATAAGAGATGAAATTTCCATGATAGTAGGTAATTTCTGCTGAAATTACCGACTCTCAGTAATTAATTTCATCCTAGAACTTGAATTCAATTCTTATATTAGTTTTGCTCACTACTAGAAATGATAAGAAGCATGTGTTTATACTTGGGTGTTTTTTGGAACCAACATCGACTAATGGTGTTATTAGGCGCTTTCCATCCACAGTGCTACAAGAAACTGTACTACATGATGCATTGCCTTCTATGTTTCAGTTTAGCGAAATATGAAACTAAAAAGAGATTGACATCTCTCAACCGAAGTCCACCTAAGGGAGGGGGAAGTGTTCGTTCAGTGTTCCTTAATCTCTGCTCAAGTAAACAGAGTAACACATTTTCCCTTTTAGTTATTGAGTACTGTCTGAAACGAAAATGCCAATAAATTTTACAGAAAACTCTACGTTCAAAAGAAAAAAACAAATCCTGAATATGTGTTCAGCAAATCCCCCTTACATTTCTTAGCTGCAGAGAGATTTTCTATGTAAGATTTTTTATTTACCACCTCTACATCCATTTAATTCAGTTTCCTGTTGGTTGGAATCCTTGATGTTCTCAAAACTCAGTTTATTTTCGTAGGAAGTGACAGCTGATGACATTCAGCTGTTAAATACCTCATATACTTCCAATGATTTTGTTCATTTCCCTGCTGTTCACACCCAGACTCAGAAGTGTTTTAAACAATTCTTGAATCATCATTACAAAGAACTCAGAATGATATTCTAGATGAAGATTCCAACTTAGGGAATGGAAGTGAAGATGGTGTTACTCAGAACGATTCATATCGGGAAAGTGATATGGATGTTAGAGACAATTAAGGCAACGAATATAATGTAGCTTCAGATAGTCATCACCAGTATGTGACTATGGATATATGTGGAAGAAGGTAAGTAGTGACACAGCCCAAATTGCCTTGGAGGTCTCTTCCAAATACAGTAAGTGAGCAGGCAGGAGTGACTCCATCCAGGTTTTGCCATTCTCCTAGAGAAACCTTGATGTTACTTTCTATACCTGACATCATGAATATTAAAGTAAACATACAAATGAACAGATAAGTACGCTGAATGATACTTCTACTAATTAGAAAGAACTGTATGCCTTTATAGGAATACTGAATAGTAATATGGACAATTCTCTCAGGACACGACCTCTGGTCAATCCCAATGGATCGGTCAGTTAGCGAAGGTATTATGGCAAGAGATCTTTTCAGGGGACTTATACTCAGAGCCATTAGGGTTGATGACAAAACCATCTACCTCCCAGGAATGAAAGGAACTGGACAAGTCCACAGCAGTCAGTCAAATCTGCAGTGAAGTGAACGATAGGTTTCCACTACTTGTATACATCTGGAGGCACCACACCATTGATGAGATGCTCAGCTTGTGTAGAGGACATATTATGAAGGAGAAACTGGACGAGTATGGCATCCTTAAACACAAGGTGCCAGATGCAAAAGACATACGTCACGAATATGGATACCTATGCTGGGAAAGCACAGAATTTACCAAGTACAAAAAAGGTTCAGCACTTGTTGTCAAACATCTGGCGGTGCCAGTGAAAAATGTAGTGGCTACAGTCTATACACACATTGCTGGATTTGGTGGAAGAGTTATACCAAGACTACATGGTTACTACAGTAGGAACTCGCCAGTCATACAGGAAGCATGTTTCATACATAATATATCAGATCGAGAGGTCTTGTTCACAGACACAAAAGGAGGTAGGCCATTTGTCACAGTGGCAAGTAAAACCTTGCGGATGTCATAAACAATGCGTCAAGATAAAGGCACTGAAGGAGGAAAAAGATTAAAACCTACATTAATATAATTCCGTTAAAAGTGAAATTGATACCATTGATCAAATCGCATTAATACCATTGGTCACATCGCTCGTACATACACCTGCAGAAGAGGAACAAAAAGATGGCCTCTAATAGTATTTTAGTCTCTCGTCGGTATCTACGCTGTAAGTACAACCACCACATTCATCCAGCAACATCGAAGATGGAATGAGAAAACAAAAGGAAACTGTTCAAGCTGGGTTTGAACTAGTGAAACTGTAGGCTGTAAAAAGAAGTACTAGTGTAAGTGGGATATGTAACAAAATTGTTCAGTTAGTGGAAAGTATTCTCCAAAATAAAAGTAAAGAAGTGACAAGACATGCAGATTCAGCCTTATGCAAGGAAAGATTGGTGCCATTTTCATGTAAAAGGAATGAAACAAAGAAGCATAAGTACAACAGTCCAATTGAAGCAAGAGAGCTTTGTGGACAATGTCATAACAATGTATGTAGCATGCATTCAGAAATAGCTGTGAAGTGTGTCTCCTGCCTTGAAACTGAGGACTCAGAATAATTAGTATGATATATCAATGTATCTTTCTTTAATTGCAATATGCCAATTTATTATTGACTCAACATAATGTTTGTAAGTGTTATAGAAGTTTGTAAGCGCCTGCCTTAGTTAAAATACATAAACCTTTTTGAAAGTTTTTATTTATTTATCAGGGGACTGTTTTAATACCAGTGGGTTCACCGAACTTCCCCTTCGCCATAAATGATAAAAAGAAAGAAAGCTTTGGCGCCCTTGTGTTGAAACAACAGATTGCACTAGCTAATGGATACAGAGAAAGTGAGGTCAGCAATATCAACAAAAACTTTACAGACAAAAATATCCACCCACAGCTAAGAGCACTCCGCCTTCTAATATAATAACAAAAGATAGTCTAGTACTAGGTTTGCAAGTTTGCAACTGTGGCATGTATCACAGAAAGCTGAATAATGTTTCTGTAAAACGAATGTCAAGTTATGGTTCCAAATAACAGCCACTTCAATTGTGCCTGCGACGCCTTATAGGCCCTAGACCGGATAAATTCTCTGAATCAGACATGTAACAGATTACGACCAATTTTGTTTTTGCAAGAAGAGCCGTAGTTTTGACTCCCATTTTAGGAAACATATGTATGCACAGAACAAGACAGCTTTTGGAATCGATATTGCATCAGGGGGTAATTCTGTGCATAACATAGCTTTTGCGTAGGGGTCGTAAAGGATAGAAACTAGATCTCCAGGGACTGCTACATATGTAGAGCTATCGTTGTTCCACCCAGCACGTTAACAAACTGCTTTCCAGTTGTCCCTCTTCTACCGGGTCAAACACGTCGGACAACATTCAGTACTGTGCTAACCTAATAGGAGATGGCAACAACATTCTACACTACCCGGTTTTGTATTAATGTCATTACTTATTTTATATTTATATTGTGTTTTTTCTTTACACCTATAGATATTTTTATCTACGCTATTGACTTTTGGTGTTATCTTAACGATCTGTCTCACACTTTACTTAACTTCTTACGATGATCTAGTCCGGACTGCTCCAACAAGCGTCCAACAAGAGTGTCCCATGGGCAAGAGGACTGCCCTGGTGAGGAGAGCTGACATCACACGCGCTATTACTGTTCGACCATGATATCATCGCATTTGGCCATCCATGGCCATTACCGGAAACTTGCGATGGCGTCGCAGTAAGCAAAACTGTGATGATTCAGGAAAACAAATAACACTGCGAATGCTTTCAGGACACTTGTGCATAGGTATACTATGGTAATATCACGAAAGAGACCCTCACGATAAACCGATTGAAGAGACCTCATTCACAAGTGAGACAGTATTGTGGTCGATTAATACTACGTGAGACCGTGTAAACAGATGTACCTGTGCCTGTTTAGTTCTTATGGATGTGTAGTTGCAACAGCAACAAATATTTCGAAATTTTGTAGCAGTTGTGAACTTTTTGATGTTAGCTGCTTTAGACGTGGAAAACGTAACTGGTGACGACACACGACAATTTGTGCCGCACCAGGACTCAAACAGGGTTTCCCAATTATGCCGAGCGGTCGCCTTAATCATCTCGGTCATCCGTGCATACTTCCAGAACCGATATAAACAACCGTATGTCACACTGTCTACACACTCCCATTGATCGCAGCCTTACCTGGTTTGGCGAAACAGTGTTAATGAGACAAAGTGTTCAATGGTAGCATTATCGTCGTTTTGCCCGTCTTGGATGTAATACTTATTTTTACAGTAACACATACATGCAAGATAAGAAGGTGGTCGTTATGGACAGAAATTGATAGTATGACGACCATTTGATTCCACACATTGAGCAGAATTAAAGAAAGAATGCTACAGCTGTACAACACTCGAAAGCTGATTGAGGCACCATTCTCGAAACATCCAAGTCATTAACCAGAAGCAAATCAGTACCTTTAAAATGTGGATCTGATGGTTACGAATACACATAACTTAGTTTTGCTCTTAATCACTCTTACGATGTTCGTTCTGGGATAACGGTAGCCTGTGTCTCTTTAATCCCAGATCAATAAACCCTCGTAAAATCTATGATTGCACTTCGTCCCTCTCTGTGGTTTCTTCGAATATCATATGAACAGCATATGCTTTCCAGTAACTTTGTGGCAAACATTGTTTTCAACAATGGCTGACTTATTTAGTGCCTTAATCCAGTGGTTTGCTGACACTGGTACGTTGTCCTAAATTTAATATATCTACTAATGGTGTGCCTGTTTACTAATAGTCGGCATGTTGCTTATAATTTGTCTTACTGAGGCTACTTAGGTGAACTGTCAAGCAGTCACCGTTAGAAGAGTGATAGTGCTAATCTCGTCTTTTTCTACTGAAACTGACACAATGTGGATGGTGCTGAGTTTCATTTTTATACTAACATAAAATACAGGGTGATTAGTTTGAAGAATTCCACCCGAGTTGTAGCAGCGGAACTTACAATAACCGCAAGACAGAGAAGTATACTCATTTTGTCCTTTGAGCAAACGAAGAATGACGACGATGTTTTGTAGCCACTGCTCAAACGCAGATTGTGCGGAACATCTACGTAGGTCTTGCTTTGATTGTATTAATAGTGGCTAAAGCAGAACAATCTCTACTCACTGCGTGTGTAAAATATTCTTGGAGCTATAATAATTATAACAATTTGTAATTAGTGCATAACAAATTATTACTTCTTTCTCAATACAATTTTGAGCAGTTAAATTCTCGTTATAGGGTTTAGAACAAGAAATTTCCTATTAATTTTGTACTTAACATACCACTGGAGATTAATATTTCCATTTAACTATCTGAACGTGTAACTTACGACTTCCTTTGAGTAAAATTTGTAGCAGTAAAGTTTACGATAGTTTAGAAGCACTGCAACATTTTTCCCCCTTTGGTGCTCTACTGTTACAGGACTGAAGACAAAATTGTTCTTTTTTTTTGACATAGATGGAGGAACCGCGTTCAAAACTTGAGATGTGACATGGCTGAGGCTTATACTATTATTTAAACTAGTTGTTACTTAACAGGCGCCAGCCGCGGTGGCCGTGCGGTTCTGTCGCTGCAGTCCGGAACCGCGGGACTGCTACGGTCGCAGGTTCGAATCCTGCCTCGGGCATTGGTGTGTGTGATGTCCTTAGGTAAGTTAGGCTTAAGTAGTTCTAAGTTCTAGGGGACTTATGACCTAGGATGTTGAGTCCCATAGTGCTCAGAGCCATTTGAAACCAATAAACCGCCGGCCGAAGTGGCCGTGCGGTTCTAGGCGCTGCAGTCTGGAACCGCATGACCGCTACAGTCGCTGGTTCGAATCCTGCCTCGGGCATGGATGTGTGTGATGTCCTTAGGTTAGTTAGGTTTAACTAGTTCTAAGTTCTAGGGGACTAATGATCTCAGACGTTGAGTCCCATAGTGCTCAGAGCCATTTGAACCATTTTGAACCAATATACCAATGGCAGCCGGCGCTGTCGGCTGCCACTGTGTTGCCATTTCGCTCTGCTGAGCTGACTAAGGCATTGTGCCAGCCAGTCCTCAGCGAGCCGTTGTAGACGTGCGGGTGAGAGATTTGAGTGACTTGTAGTTTCGTGTGTTTCCGATGTCTGATGAAAGCAGTCGCAAGAGAGGGAGGCTGAGGCTGCACACTCCTCGGGAACCTCCAAAAAGTGGCGGACAAGGCGTCGTTATACGCCGTCAGGCGCGTGAATACGTGTGTTCCTTAAGGGAGTATTTTGAGTGAGAGAGCAATACAGGGGGACCTCTCGTTCCTTTGCATAAGGTGGTGGAGCTGCTCTGCAAGTTAGCGAACGATCAGTAATAAGAACCTGCAATGAGGAATTCACGAAAGAAGGCTCAAGTGAGAGAGCTGGGAAAAAGGGGCAACTAGAGAAGTGGGTCGCAAAACTTGACTCTTTTCAGGAAGATGCCATTCGTCGTCAAATATATGCATTTTATTCGAGGATGGAGTATCCAACACTCAAAATACTACATGCTACACTCACAGCGGTTGACCTGTTTCAGGGTAGTAAATCGTCTTTGTTACGAGTCGTGAAAATGTTAAGATTCCACTATAGATCCATCTCTGGCAGAAATTTACTAATGGAACGCCAAGATATTGCAACCTGGCGATGCCACTTTCTTGGAGAACTAGTGGGGACAAATTTTGATGACATAGTTTGGCTTGATGAAACGTGGGTGAATGCAGTACACAGTTTAAAAAAAGGATGGATTGTAGTACATGCTGGAAATTCAAATGGTTTCAATCCAAATTGTCTGCTGCTATTCAGTTCAAATAAGACCTCCGACTACCACGAACGGATGAACCACAATACTTTTGTGAAATGGTTTGAAGATTGTGTGCTCCAGAAATTAACAAAAAACTCTATCATTGTCATGGATAACGCTCCTTAACACTCAGTAATTTAACGCAAAGCACCCACAAAGGCAACGAGGAAAAACAACATTGTTAGCTGGTTACAGAAACAAAAGGTACAGTTAAATAATGGTTCAAATGGCACTGAGCACTATGGGACTTAACATCTGAGGCCATCAGTCCCCTAAAACTTAGAACTACTTACACCTAAGTAACCTAAGGACATCACACACATCCATGCCCGAGGCAGGATTCGAACCTGCGACCGTAGCGGTCATGCGGTTCCAGACTGAAGCGCCTAGAGCCGCATGGCCACTAGCGGCCGGCAAAAGGTACAGTTCGACAGTAATTTGATAAGGGCAGACTTATTAGAACTTGTATCTCAAGACAAGCCAAAGAACCCGATTTACATTGTGGATGAAGTAGCAAAAAAATACGGGCATAAAGTGCTCTGATTGCCTCCTTACCATTGCCATTTCAGCGCAACAGAGTTGACTTGGGCTCAGGTTAAATGACATATTGCTGCAGAAAACAAGAAATTCACATTAACCGAAGTGGAACGCCTTTTGGAAGAGGCAGTTGAAATTGTGACATCGGAAGACTGGCAGAAGGTAGTGCATTACGTGAAAAGAGTGATACAGGACACACGGAACAATGAAGGTATCTTAAAACAAAGTGTCGAAGACTTGATTATATCTGTCAATACGAGCAGCGACACGGATAGTTCCACTGACTCTGACTCTGAATTAAGCGGTGTTTTCGCGTTGTCTGATTAGTGTGTAGTGTACTTACTATCATTAAATATTGTGTTTGTGAATTTATTTCGATTAATTCTTATTCTTGTTGTGAGACTAAGAAATACTGTTTGGCCAGCTCTCGTCATCTCCTTACGGTAAGTTAGACTGAATTTTAATTCTATTTCATTTTGTATATACACCAAGATGTTATTCAATTTGTGTAATAGTTTTGGAGATTTGCAATCTAAAGAAGAAAACTTTTCTGGACGCGAAAATTTCTCACACTTTAATAGTTACGTAACAACGGCCCTAATTAAAATTAAGAAAATATATTTGATATGCTTATAGATACTACTGAGACCGATACTGTACGTAAATGTCAAAATATTTACATAATATTTATAGGAGATAGTGATTTTACACCTCATACTTGTTTCGAGTTCAGTACTGATAGGGTTGCTTAAAAACGCTGTTTTCAGTAACTTATATACAGGAAAAGTAATGCACTATGAAGAGTTTTAAGGATTCTTTGCCGAGTGCATTATTTTGGTAATGAATGGAAAAAAATATTTTGCTGTGACACCAATAGTTTTTCAGTAATGACGTGATAAGTTAGAAGCTGTTTGCGAAATCGAGAATTTGAATGGTTTCAAACAAATTAACGAAACTCTTGTCCTAATTTAAATTCAGAATAGATATTTGACAAATTGAGAGACATTGTAGAGATATACATCATATGTGGGTTTGAAATCATTTACTTACTTTTTGTAGAAGATACAGGCTTTAAAACGATCTTCTATCGCCGGGGGTAGCGATGCGCTGAGGCGGCTGCCTCCAGCCAGTGCTCGACGTGACAACGCCCCAACTTCGCAGCGCAAATGTCAAGTGACAACTACTTTAAATCAGACTGTAGTATCCAACCTTCTATGTTGTTAATATTTATCGTGAATATTTGCCAGGATGCTTACAGACGGATGTGTACCTTACAACAATTTAACGGGGTGTCAGCAAGTAACAAGCGAATGTTCAGGTCTCCCGTCAGTGAAAGCTGAACGCAATGGTAGGGACGTCAGATGTCAGTGCTCAGCTAACGGCAAACGCGGCTTGGGAAGGGGGGAGGGGGGTGGAGGGGGCATGGGGGTCGTTGGGAGCGGTCTGAGGTAAGCACGGTGGCGAGGGGCGAGGGCCGTGCAAAGAGCTCGTCTGTGCCAGGGGAGGCCAGCAGGCGACAGGCGGTCAATATTTATTTTCAATTAAGTGTGCAGAGTGCGGCCTCCGGGGGCAGATAATGCGGTTGGGATCGGCGGCCTGCGGGGGCGGAAGCAGCGGCTGCAATGGGGGAGAGATGCGGCAGGGCGCGGAGCGCCGAGGGTTGGGGAGAGCAGGAGGGACGCCCGTCATCCCTGACCTGCGCCGCGTGCTCCTCAGTGATTACGTGGGGGAAGTGATTTACGTACTCGTTTTAATCCAAGCTCAAATCTGGTAAACACTGGACCGGGAGCACAGGAAGCTAAATTCCTTTACGCCAGTTTCCTGGGTATGATTATTTTTGTATGCATGTATGATAGTTTAATGGAAATGGATACGTGTTGGTGATGGTGGAGGGGAGGCGGCTCGTGAGGACAAGGGAAGAAAGATAGTGAGACTGAGGGTGGGAGGGAGGGAGGGCGGGAGGGAGGGAGGGAGGGAGGGAGGGAGGGAGGGAGAGAGAGAGAGAGAGAGAGAGAGAGAGAGAGAGAGAGGGAGGGAGAGAATCGCCAAGTAGCACATTACGAGGGGCGTTGAAAAATGTGGAGTTGGTTGAGGGACATCGTGGAATATGCACACTTCAGTCCCTATTGTTTCGTGAAGTTCCGATAGGTGGTGGCGCTGAACGTCACCTTCACAATGGTGTCTGGGACGGAGCTGCGTTCCTAGCAGAGAGTTGTAAATGAGATTCATTTGGCGGTAAGTCACAGCATCGCAGATATTCATAGGCACTTGCAGAATGTCTACGGAGACCAGACAGTGAACGAAAGCGCGGTGATTCGCTGGGCGAGGCGTCTGTGATCATCGCAACAAGGTCGCACAGACCTGTCTAATCTCTGGCCTACAGGGTGTCCGCATACAGCAGGGACTCCTGCAGTGTTGGAATGTGCGGACACTCTCATTCGAAGAGATCAACGGACCACAACCAAACACCTCGCTGCACAAGTAGACTTTTCTCTTGGTGGTGGTGACACAGGCGTCCACCAGTTGAGGCACTCTAAAGTGGTTGGGCCCGAGGGGTTTCTCACCACCTTACGCAAGTACGTAAATAATAATGAAGAACGGTCTGTGGAAAATTGTTAGCGCATTACGAGACTGATGGTAACAATTTTTTGTCGAACATCGTCACAGGCGATGAAATATGGTTCATCACTTCGAACTGGAAACAAAACGGCAGTCCATGGAGAGGTGCCACATCACCTCGCCTCCGAAGAAAAAGTTCCGACTTCCATCTGTTCCTCCCATTGAAGAATTCACTACGCGGGAAGTAGTACCCGGATGATGGGCTGATTATTGATGCAGCAAGACTATGGCTCCGATGTAGTCCAGTAGAGAGGTACCATGCGGGCATACAAGTCCCTCCAGTTAGGCGGTGTAAGGCAGTCACATTGCACGGAGATTATGTTGAAAAATAGGATTACGTAGCCAAAAGAGTATGGTAAGTTATTTTATATTTGAATCCTGAAAAAAAAACCAACCTGCTTTCAGAAAACTAGATTGTTGCTTTACTTATTAAATAGCCCTCGTATACTGATTAAAGGAATTTTGCTTGTACTCCCGATTCGCATTACAAAACTAGCCGTGAAGTTTGGCATTGCCAAGGTATTTATTTATAGCTGCGCCAGAAACTACATACGGGTGAAATTTACTTTCGACTTATCAACCTTATTTGTATACAAAGTTTGACGTAATATCATTGGTGATATGAAAGAATAACTTGTTTGCTTCACTAGCATAGGAGAGAGACATGTAGAGCTGGCTGTGCGGAATGCAACTAAGGTCCACACCAGCAACAGGCAGTATCTGGTCTGGCGCTTTGTTTATTGTCATGGTGTAACATGAGATAACCTGGCATTTTGGTGTTTAAAGCGAAATGGTAAATTGTTAGGAATAAGCGGGATTCCGGGTATAAAAACTCGCTCGCGTGCGCCACTTTCCGTTAAAATTTCCGCTTTTATCATGTTACGTCGGAGAGAAGTAACTTTAATCCTCGTTCCGTTACACAGTTTTGCTGCGTTTAAATTCTGTCACTGACATAAATTTCCGAAAATACATCTGTCGCTCAGTTAAAAAACCTAACAATGCCCTGTATTGGTTCCTAACGTGTAGTACGAAACTGACAGCGCCATCTCTTGTTTCTTTATTGTACTACGTCGTAATGAGCGTCTCACAGAGGTAAACTTCTGAATTATAGAGCGGAGCAGAGAATTTAAGATAAAACTTTATATTAAGACGTCTTGTTTTTCCGTAAACTCAAGGCACGCTCAAGTTACATGTGAAATTCGCACCAAAATTTGTGTAGTAATTTAATGAGCATGTTCAAACACAATGGGGCTGCATGGAACTTGAGATCACAACATCCTTTTGTTCCTGCATGACTTTGATTAAATAGAGCATGTACGTTGCCCCAAGCTACGCTCAAGTGTGAAAACAGAGGTAGCATTGGAGTCTCCAGACACATCGAAAGACACGACGCTTTTACAGTTTAATTGTTTAATTATCAGCACAGATACACACGACTCACATAAAACATTTCAGTCAGCTTCACTCGTGGCAGACAGACTGCCATGCGTTCAGCCGAGTGTGGAACTAACACGTTTCAATGAACGGAAAATCTGTCACTCGTTGGAGACATCGCCTACCTCCGTAGCCGAGTGGTCAATGTGAGAGACCCTCACACCAGGGGCCCAGTTTTTACTTCCGGTACTGTCAGGGACTTTTCCTTGTGGGAGAACTGGACAGGCGCGCCACTCTGCCTAGTGATACAAATTGAGGAGCTACCTGACTGAGCAACGGCTCCAATGTCGGAACGTCGGCCGAGAGTGCAGTGCGCTAACCAAATGCCCTTCCATACCGCGTCCGATGACGCATGAACGAAGGTGATACGGTTGTCGGTCGATCATCTTACCGTTTTCTGGACCTGATCGTGGGGTTTTCTTTTTTCCCTAGAGACACTACCCTAATACTGTGCGTTAGCGTCCATAGCGTTGATAAAGAGATCAACAAGGGGAGGAAGAGCGTCCACAATTTTATTCAGGACTTCAATATCCAGCTGAAGCTACTCATTGATTACTAGGTCCCTTGCACTTAGCGACAAGCTAAAATTTTTCCCGGCTCTTTTCGGATACACCTTCATGGTGCGTCGTTCTTTTGTCTTAGAGTGTATATATACTGTTACTAAACTGGGTCACTTAGCCTTATAATAAGGACCTTACGTAGCTGAGCGCAAACTGTTTATTAAAAATACAGTGTCAAAACAAAACACCTTTCAGTCATTTCAATTTCCAGTTTTTATTTTATCTCAGCAATCACTTTTGGTGATATATTACGCCATTAGCAGACGCTTAGGAAGATTTCAACCTCTGTTCCAATCAAAATAGTGGCCAGAATTCAATGACTGGTATCCGAGGATCCCTTGGATCATCACTTGTCAGCTATGACGATCGAATGGATTGCTGTGAAAAAATCTATGGATACGTCACTGAATGCTGGCACCTAATTTGACTGGACAAAAAGTTTTGCATCACCTCGGCTCCCAGAGTTCCGGAACCTGTACAGAAAATTGGACTGGGGATCAACATAAACACCATTTCCATCCTTTTCATTGCTCATGACAACCCACATTGCATGTTGTACCACCACACAGCGAGACCTTCAAAGGTGGTGGTCCAGACTGCTGTACACAATTGTACCTCTGATACCCAGTAGCACCTCCTCCTGCACTGATGCAGGCCTGTATTCATCAAGGCACTGTTGGTCCAAATTGACCCAATCCTCAACGGCGATTTGGCGTAGATCCCTCGGAGTGGTTCGTGGGTCACTTCGTCCATAAACAGCCATTTTCAATCTATCCCCGGCATGTTCGTTATGGTTCATGTCTGCGGAACATGCCGGCCACTCTAATCGAGCGATGTCATGATCCTGAAAGGAGTCATTAGCAAGATGTACATGATGGGGGAGCGAAATGTCTTCCATCAGGACGAATGCCTCACCAACATGGTGCCTATACGGTTGCACTATCAGTCGGAGGATGGCATTCACGTATTGTACAGCCGTTACAGCGCCTTCCATGACCACCGGCGGCGTACGTCGGCCCCACATAGTGCCACTTCAGAACAGCAGGGAACCTCCACCCTGCTACACTCGCCGGACACTTTGTCTAAGGCGTTCAGCCTGACACGGTGGCCTCCAAATATGTCTTTGATGATTGTCTGGTTGAAGGCATATGCAACACTCATCGTTGAAGAGAACGTGATGTCAATCCTGAGCGGTCCGTTCGGCATGTTGTTGGGCCCATCTATAACGCGCTGCATTGTGTCATGGTTGCAAAGATGGACCTCGCCATGGACGTCGGGAGTATAGTTGCGCATCATGAACCCTACTACTCACAGTTTGAGTCGTATCACGACGTTCTGTGGCTGCACGAAAAGCATTATTCAACATGATTTCGTTGCTGACAGGCTTCCTCCGAGCCATAATCCTTAGGTAGGGGTCATCCACTGCATTAGTAGCTCTTGGATGACCTGAGCGAGGTATGTCTTCGACAGTTTCTGTCTCTCTTTATCTCGTCAATGTCCGAACAGCATAGTTTTGGTTCACTCCGAGACGCCAGGACACTTCCCTTGTTGGAAGCCCTTCCTGGCACAAAGTTACAATGTGGATGCGATCGAACCGCGGTGTTGACCGTCTAGTCATGGTTGAACTACAGACAACACGAGGCGTGTACCTCCTTTCTGGAACTGATCGGCTGTCGGACCCTCTCCGTGTAATAGTCGCTGCTCACACATGGTTGTTTACATCATTGGGCGGTTTTACGACCATGTCTGTGATACAATATCCACAGTCAACGACTGCCTTTAGGAGTCCTGGAAACCGGGGTGATGCAAAACTTTTTTGATGTGTGTATGTCGCCAAAATATGTTGCTCAGATAAAATAATTGGACATTTACTTGGCTGGAAGGTGATTTGAAGTTCAGAAACTGAGTGGTTCCATTCCCGTCATTTATTCATTGTATTTTAAGCTATCAAATGGTTTAACCCATCTCAAAGAGTTACTCTAACATCTCACATAAACATAACAAGGGAGAGAAGCAGTTAAAGGTTGACGTTACTTGTAACAAGTGGAGGGAAGGCCGGTTCTGAACTAGTTCGGTGGCTTCAAACATCACAGCAAAAGCTCTCGCAAAATTTTTTGATTAAGTGAGCGCAGCTCCATCAGTTTAAGAATCGAGAGGGGGAAAAGTGAGCACTACTTGGCCAGGCTTCACTGCCCGGTTTAATGTTGCCAAAGACTATTAAATCTGAAATCCGTTTGTACCCTTTCCGATGAGCACTCTTTGGTCCACATTGCTCTGACGTTACTCTGGCTGCCCGGCACCCACCCCCTGCCTCCGTAGCGACAGTTTCCACACCAAGGTGCACTGAGATTCGAGCACTGTTTTCGATCTCTTCCAAAATGGTAACCACCTCTAGTCTCCTACTCTCTAGGTACAGTGCCTCCTCGCTTAGCCCTCGACCAATCGCTGGCACACACGAGACGCGACTGCCATACAGAAACTTTGCAATTAAATTTTACTCACCCGTGTGTCGATGAGGGAAGAGCCAATCACATTCGCTCCCATCAAAGACAAGCAACGCCTCTAAAACCACCCCTCCAGTGACGCGCCGGTGTGGAAGTTCCTCTCCAAGAAAACTTAGACACACACAAAACATATGTTCCGTTGCGTAACTGATCGAGTTCACCCAAGATACTATCGTGCCATGAAAAGCCTGCCACTTGTATTCCTTCGTCGCGGGACGAATTCCAAAACAAGTAGTAGTTGCTGCCTTTTCACTTGATCACCGCGACTGAAGCTAAATTAATTACATATCTCAGCCCCTCAGTGCTGTTTGCTCTTGCTTCTCTTAGGAGGGTTGGACTGCCAGTGTGGTACTGTCCAAACAGAACACAGACCCCACACAATCTCCTTGGCCTATTAGCGCCGCCCACGCAGCGTCTGAAAGCAGCTGCACAATGCCCAGGCGCATATCTGGGTAGCAACGTTCGGCTGGAATCCTGTCGGTTGTATGAACGCTTTCCATCTCGTCCCGTACAACAGAGCCGGGGGAACCAAAACGCAGGCCCAGAAAGCTGCCATGTACTGCAAGAAAAAGTTATAAAAAGAAATTACTGAAGTAACTTTTGAGCGCCGTACATACTCAGTTATTGATCGAAAACGAAATTTAAGCTGACTGGGAAACAAAACCGCATATCATAACTGCGTACGCTTTCACGGCCGGTGTCATGATGATTAAAATTCTTCTTAGTGTTGTACCGCGACCGTGTATAACATACTTTAATGATAAATTGTAAAACCAATCTTTCGACCTTAAAATTATTACGGTCTTCTTCAGAACAGCACTGGTTTTGCTGGAGAAAAGGTGGCTCTGACGATCGGTGTCAGTACGCCACAGTCGCCCAGCTCTGGAGTATTCAGTTCTGCACAGGCTGAATGTCTTTATGAAGGGGATAAGTGACACTAAATCACATAAAAGAAGAATTGAGAGAACTACACCACATGTTTCGTGCCAATGATTGTGATGTCAACATTATAAGAACGACGACCAAGGCCAACCGAAATAAAACAAGAGAGGAGGGCAAGAATGAGGAGATTCCACTTACTATATGTGAAGGGCGTCAGAGGACGGATAGGCAAAGTCCTCCGCCGACGAGGTTTCAACCCCATTTTCCGCAGCATCCACAGGATTCACACCACGAGAGGTTCCACCAAGTATGCAGTCAACAAACGTAACATAGCAGGAGTATACGAACGACGTGAGAGTGCGGAGATGTCTACATAGGGAAGACAGGGAGACCAGATGGCACAAGAGCATCGGAACATGAATGCTATACAGAAAATAAATCTGCGATGGTGGAACAAAAAAGCAGCCACACAACATCAATAAAGAGGACGGCTACAAACTTTCGGCGTCCTGGCTCCCGGCTATCCCTACCCTACGATCCGCGAGCACTTGCGGCGAAGCCTCAGCGGGCATGAAAGTGACAGCCTAAATGTTCAAATGTGTGTGAATTCCTAAGGGACCAAACTGCTGAGGTCATCAGTCCCGAAACTAATTTAAACTAATTTATGCTAAGAAGAACACATTACACGCACCCATGCCCGAGGGAGGACTTGAACCTCCGACGGGAGGGATCGCGCAACCCGTGCATAGCGCCTCTAACCGTGCGGCCACTCCCAGCGGTGCGCGACAGCCTGAACGGCTACAGTTGACTGTCACCGATCACTGACAAGCAGGCTAACCCAGGAATAGCTTGTTTCCTACCCTCTCCCCTTTCGTCATGACTAGCCTGTTCCACAGCCAATAAAATCTTGCCCTGAAAAACACCGTTGTAATAGGTCGAAACGTTGGTTTTACAGTTTATGATTATGTTATACAGAGACTCGGTACAACACACAGAAAAATTTAACCATCAAAATCTCACAGATTCGAATGTGATTAAAACCACTGTGGAACTGGATATGAGGGGATAGCTGATTGTGCTGTTGCCTCACAAAGCATCTCTTGGAAAGATGTCAAATGGCGACTTATCTGGTCACACTACACACCTCTGGTCAGCTACTGCCCAGTTGTCTGTTTTTTGACAGTAGCTTGCAGTTCACTTCAGCGTTCGCTCGGAAGCTGATTAAATGGTACCTGCATTCACCGACAACGAATTCCTGTCGAGTTTCAGATTAGTAGCCTTTCGCAAGGCGTGACACTTTTCTGTAGTTCCTATCGGATCTTACAGTTACATTATCAGTAGTGCACCGTTCCCTATAGACACGACGTTTGACACTGCATTGATAAACCAAAAATTCGGTGACCTTCATTCACAGATTGGTCACGGACACTTATCAACACGATAGCTCCATTCTATGATTTTAACTTAGATAGCTGAGTTGATCCCACATTCCATAATGGTGCATACACACCACTTCACCGCCATATTTTACGTTAGAAACGGAAAGTCGCTGATGTCTGCAGCACTCCTAAGCGATCGAACACCGTGCGAGATGACGCAGTGGTCAACGCACTGGGCTCGTATTCTGGTTAAAGACGGCTGACATCCCCGTCTGGCCATCCAGACATAGGATCTACGTAATTTTCCAAAACCGCCTAAGGCGAATGCTGCAATGGTTACTTTGGTAAGGCACGGTCGATTTTCTTTCCCATCATTCCTTGATCCGATTTTGTACTCCGTTCCTAATGACCTAGTTGTCGACGGAACAATGAGCTCTGATGTCCTACCTTCCTTTTTGCGAAAAGAAATGACTAATATTTTTTTGGGTGAACTTGCATGTGGACTTGGCCTCCTTACATATAGGAGGATATGTGGGTTATTTCGTTATTCAAATATGGCGTAGAAACACACATAAAATGATTTGAATGTAGCAAACTGCGTGGTTCAATTAGTGCGTCAATTGAAACTGTTACTCTCCTTGCGTAATGATTAAGCCAGTGACCCATGTAACAGCACACATTGGTGCGCGCACGATGTCACCTGTCAATCCGAACTGATATACACTTGAGCAGAAGTCAAAGTGTGTTGTATACAATGTATTTGGTTCCCCTGATCCTATCAATGAATAGTTGCTCCGTACACAACGTATTGTCCGTTTCACTTCATGCTTCTTTTCGTTACTACCAAATATTTGTATAAGATTAAAAAATCTAGTTAGAGACATTTGATCTGTAGTCAAATGACACCCTCTGCTACGTTTCGTCAAATGCTCAACTTTGGAAATCTTACATTGTTAACAAGTTTCCAGTCTTAGCATCATACCAAATTTTGTCCAGATATTGCTGGCTGCTACTGAAATTTTAGTGTATAAAATCTCCTCATGTCCACATAATCTACAAAAATTCTGAGATTGCAACTAAAGCTATCCGCTAAGTGAAACTTCCTGGCAGATTAAAACTGTGTGCCCGACCGAGACTCGAACTCGGGACTTTTGCCTTGCGCGGGCAAGTGCTCTACCATCTGAGCTACCGAAGCACGACACACGCCCGGTACTCACAGCTTCACTTCCTGCGAACCTTCGCAGGAGAGCTTCTGTAAAGTTTGGAAGGTAGGAGACGAGATACTGGCAGAAGTGAAGCTGTGAGTACCGAGCGTGAGTCGTGCTTCGGTAGCGCAGATGGTAGAGCACTTGGCCGCGAAAGGCAAAGGTCCCGAGTTCGAGTCTCGGTCGGGCACACAGCTTTAATCTGCTAGGAAGCTTCATATCAGCGCACACTCCGCTGCAGAGTGAAAATCTCATTATGTATCCGCTAAGTAATTAGGAAATAACATGATCAGCAATGGTTCTATTACAATGCCGTAGGACGCATCAGATATTAATATTAGTGCCTGTAGTGAGCGATGTGTTGCAGTGGCACGACTGACGCGTGTTCAGGAAAACGGTAGTTCAGACACCGAAACAATGTAGTTCACTTTATCCAGGGAACTAAGCAATGGAATGTGTAAAGCAAGTTGAATTTCACATGATGAATCTTTTTGGAGGAATTGTTAGTAATTTGCGTGGAGAAAGTACAGTGTCTTAAAATTATCGTAATTGCAATGGTTAATGAAAACCACCTGAGTCCTGTTACTACAAATTTGTTTTGTTATGTCCGTTTCGTACTTAAAACATGTTCAGGGTGCCGAGATGTGCTGAAATCCTGATATAAATGGTCTAGTTGCCTTATAAAATGTCGAAGACCAAATCCAGAAACACTGATCACAAACATTCTTCTGGCAGCATGGTGGAAGTACAACGAGCATGCACAGACTGCCTGCTACTTAACACTAGGCTAGTGGTGACCCTCATTAATCACTGAAATTAGTGTTGCACGATGGCAGCGTGGTTGGGGAGCGGATGTTATCGACTGGGGGGGTGGTTCGACTGAAATATTTCTCAGTTTCCTTTTTTTATTAATTTTTCTCAGTTTGGCTCAAAATTCCTTGTCAAGTCTTTCGATCCGATGCCAGTCTGGAACACACGACAGACTGCCGCAAACATGCTTCTAGAGTTCTCAGTTCACTCATGTTTTATTGTTGCAACAGTGCATATGGAGTAAATGAAATGGTTACATGTAAATATCAGTAGCACAAGCGGTTCTGAGCTAAGACGTATCGACCTAGGCTCAAACACCAATATTAATACGTGGTGCAGCCTCCATGGGCGGCAATGCAGACGCTGACTCTGATATCCAATAGTTCTGAGAGATGTCGAATACTGTCCTGGGGTAAGTTATGGCTCGCTTGCTTGACCTGTTCACGTAGTTATCATATTCCACACGTGCTCAGCTGGAGACAAGTCCGGTAATCGTGCTGGCCGGGAAAGTTTCTTCACGTCTTGCAGAGCACGTTGAGTTTCATGGGCAATGTGTGGACGAGCATTATTCTCTTGGGCCAACACATCACCTTCCCGTCGCAAAAACGGGTCTAACAACATTCTGCACGTACAGAGCGATGGTTAGCGTCCCATCCAGAAACAACAAAGGAGAACTAGTGCTGTAATCAGACCATAAGGCTTCGTGTGGGGCCAGTGTGCCTGAACGAATGCACAGCGCTAACCAAGTCTACGTCGTACGAGCAAACGACCATCATTTGCGTGCAAGTAGGATCTGTTTTCCTCACTGAAGACCACAGCGCGACATTCCATCTTGAAAGTGATCCTCTAACGGCAACGATTGAAGCCTTGCACGTCTATAGTCTGGTGTGAGTGGACGACGGGACAGAGATGTGCCTGACCGCAGTCCCAATGCCAATTACCGGTTCGCTACAGTTCATGTTGACACGTCTGGGTTCACAAGCCCTGTTATCGGTGCCGTGGTAGCAGTGCGATCTGCTGTTACAATACGAGGCTCCTGACGGGCGTCTTTAATGTTGGGACGTCCAGAACCTCGTCTGCGAGTGTGATAATGTTCGCATGACCACTGACACCAGCAATGTCGCACAACTGACTCAGAATGTCCTAGCTGCGTGTAAATCTCTGAAAAGACTATCCCGCTGGTCAGTAGACTACGAGGGTAAGTCAATTATCATCAGCAAATTAGTTATATTTTAGTTTATTTTGCTGGCACTGTTGTTTTACGTTAATGACGCATGCCTTGTTTATTTGTTGTTATATCCGCAATTTTCATGCTTCTGTTAGTTTCGTTATCGCTGTCGTGCTGTTAATCATGGCTGCTCCGCTGCCTATTTGCACCAAAGAAGAGCACCGTTCAGTGACCCGTTTTTCGTGGTCGGAAGGCGTATTAGGGACAGAAATTCATCGAAGACTTTGGTTACAATAGGGAACAGTGTTTTGTCACAACTGAGCGTCTGCGAATGGACTGAAAAATTCCGAAATCGTCGCACAAGTGTTACGCACGATGAAGGGGGCGGACGACCGCTTACCGCCACAAATGAAGGAACCATTGAGAGTTCACGTGAAATGATTCTCTTAGACTATTGACGAAGTGGCTCATCGTCTGCAAATTAGTCATGGTCCTGCCTACGAAATTATCCACAACAGAATTGAGTTTCACAAAGTTTGTGCAAGATGGGTGCAAAACAACTCACACAGTTGCATGAACAAACGCGTTTGGACAACTGCAAAAACATTTGGATAGCTATGGTAACTAGCGGGACAACTTCTTAGGCAGCATCATTGCTGGTGACGAAATATTGATCCATCATTACGGGTCGGAGAGTAAACGGGGGAGTATGGAAAGGAAACATCCAAATTCGCCGTACAAGGAAAAGTTCAAGACCCAACGATCCGCAGGAAAACTGATGCTTAGTGTTTTTTGGAGCGCATAAGGTCCGGTACGGGAACATCATGGGGAAAGGGGCACTACAATAAGCAGTATACGTTACAGTGAGATGCTTACTGCTAAGCTAAAGCCTGAAATTCGAAGCAAACGCCGAGGACTGCTGTCAAAAGGTGTTGTGTTCAAATGGTTCAAATGGCTCTGAGCACTATGGGACTTAACAGCTATGGACATCAGTTCCCTAGAACTTAGAACCACTTAAACCTAACTAACCTAAGGACATCACACAACACCCAGTCATCACGAGGCAGAGAAAATCCCTGACCCCGCCGGGAATCGAGCCCGGGAACCCGGGCGTGGGAAGCGAGAACGCTACCGCACGACCACGAGTTGCGGACGGTGTTGTATTGTTTCACGACAATGCCCGTCCACATACTGCTACCCACATTACTGAAACGCTCCAGAAACTCAAATTTGAAGTACTGGATAGTCCCGATCGTGCCCCTTCTATCTCCTGTTTGGTCCACTCAAACAGTCATTAAGGGTCCGTCGATTTGCCTCGGACGAAGCACTGAAAGAAGCGGTGCATTCCTGGCTCGCAGCTCAACCGAAAACCATTATTTATGAGGGCATCAGGAAGCTGAAACGCAAGGAGGCTATGTCGAAAAATGATGTTCTTGTAAGCTACCTATTTGATTAAAATATATTTTTATAACTAATTTGCGGATATTATTGACTTAGCCTCGTATTACTTGACACCTTTCAAACACAATGAATTGGCTGTAGGAAGCAAGAATGCTTCTCTGTGACATGGTTACCTGCTTGCTTCGCCACTGAGCCTTCTGGCTGTGAGCATTCTCTATTAAATGGGAGACACAGATGAGACTGTGGTAGCTATGCCGCTACGCTATCTATTGGTGGACGTTGCTGAAACCATTTACCTTCCACGATGCAAATGCCCTCATCGAATCAAAATCGACATCATGTACTATTTTTTTCTGGCAGTGTAGTTCTCACCCAGGAGCCTTATGAGAAGCGTCACCCATGTCAGCCAACCCGACATCAGGAGCAACAACAGCACGCACACCGTAAGTGCTGAGAGTGCTGAGCAATGGGAAGCGGACGCGCTGGAGCAGACATGTATATAACGAAAGTGGTCCTGCCCAAATAACACCATTGACTGAGCACATTCAAATCATTCAATAAAAGCAAACTCAAAAAGTTAATCTTGAACAAGGCACTGAGTCCTCATTTCATCACGACTTCGTAGTTCCCAGCCTCATGAATTAGAACGACCACTAGGAAACCAGATGGCAGTTATAAGAGTCGAGAGGCACGAAAGGGAAGCAGTGGTTGGGGAGGGAGTGAGGCAGGGTTGTAGCCTATCCCCGATGTTAATCAATCTGTATATTGAGCAAGCAGTAAAGGAAACAAATAAAAATCCATGGAGAAGAAATAAAAACTTTGAGGTTCGCCGATGACATTGTAATTCTGTCAGAGACAGCAAAAGACTTGGAAGAGCACTTGAACGGAACGGACGGTGTCTTGAAAGGAGGATATAAGATGAACATCAACAACAGCAAAACAAGGATAATGGAATGTAGTCGAATTAAGTCGGGTGATGCTGAGGGTATTAGATTAGGAAGTGAGACACTTAAAGAAGTAAAGGAGTTTTGCTATTTGGGGAGCAAAATAACTGATGATGGCCGAAGTAGAGAGGATATAAACTGGAGACTGGGAATGGCAAGGAAAGTGTTTCTGAAGAAGAGAAACATGTTAATATCGAGTATAGATTTAAGTGTCAGGAAGTCGTTTCTGAAAGTATCGGTATAGAGTGTAGCCATGTATGGAAGTGATACATGGACGATAAGTACTCTGGACAACAAGAGAATAGAAGCTTTCAAAACGTGGTGCTACAGAAGAATGCTGAAGATTAGATGGGTAGATCACATAACTAATGAGGAGGTATTGAATAGAATTGGGGAGAAGAGGAGTTTGTGGCACAACTTGACAAGAAGAAGGGACCGGTTGGTAGGACATGTTCTGAGGCATCAAGGGATCACAAATTTAGCATTGGAGGGCAGCGTGGAGGTTAAAAATCGTAGAGGGAGACCAAGAGATGAATACAAAAAGCAGATTCAGAAGGATGTTGGTTGCAGTAAGTACTGTGAGATGAAGGAGCTTGCACAGGATAGAGTAGCATAGAGAGCGGCATCAAACCAGCCTCAGGACTGAAGACCACAACAACAACAACAACAACAACTAGGAAACCACACTGGTCACGAAACAGTCACCTATGTTCGAAAGAACAGACGCCGCATTTTTATATAACTGAGTCGTCTCGATGGGCTATGAATCCACCACCTTCAGTGCGAATGCAAAATAACGTTCGATCTCCTGTGGGAATCGCAAAGAAGTGAGCATGGAGGACATGGATGGAGACTGTGAATAGGCGGCGCTCGATGGTAATGTGTACGGAGACAGTCTGCACAGTTGTGATAAACACTGTCCCGGTGGCGCAGTGGCTAACTCGACTGACTAGTATCCGGCAATTCCGGGTTCCAATCCTGGTCCAACACACATTTCCACTCTGCATAAAGTCACGATTTAGCTGGCCATCATGAGTTCCTTCCCCTTCCTTTCTTTTCTCCCTCTCCACCTTCAATTTACGTAACATTATCACTAAACTACCACCAGCCTGTCTACTGGCATTGTAGACTAAGCATAGGGCAGCGCCCTTAATAATCAGCTCCCAAACCTAGTTCATTACTATATTAGGTAATGGGGGAGTTGTGGCGCCCTGAAAACATTCCAAGTTCAGAGTTGGCATGGCCGCGTGGACCGCTTGGCAGGCGGACCGCGTGGTGCCGGACAAGAAGGGTAGCCCCAGCAGATGGTCCAGGGAGCACGTGGCTGGGATATCCATGGCGACGCTGTGTCGATGAAGGAGACATGCAGGGAGTGCCAAAGATAGCAAACTTCATGAAACCTTAATAGCAGACATTTCACAGTTCGTATAGAAATTAATAGTAGCCAGATGATACCTTGAAAAGAAACATGTACATTACCATTATTTGCACGACGATTCTGATGGTGTAATCAGATTTTCAATACCTTTATTAGTTTAAAGTTTAGTATCTGACTGTAAATTATACAAGTTACACCCAGCAACGAATTTCCAAAATCTAAACGGTTCATCCGATTTTGTCGATCGACATGTCCTTAGAAAGCTATAAACCTAAATTGTTATAAATTACAGGTATCTAACTTGAATAGAACATGAGTTATTCGAGGTCAAAGTGGCCGATTACTATCGACTACATCAGGCCATAAGTACTCCACAGTTACACAAAAAAAAAGACGGTATCACCATGCTTACAAATATATTTATTCATCTATGTCTTTGTTTGTATGCGATATATATAGTATTCATGAAGAAACTTGCCAATTAATTACTGTGTTTTAGAAAGCACAGAGACATTAGGCAACTGGCTTACTTGTGTTCTGTTCCTTTGATATATGATTATTTAATTTGTTTATGTATTTAATAACGTCTGTTAAACGGTGTTTATGGTCCGTCCACAGGAATATTAATTTAGTTTCAAGATATTTAAATGTAAATCCATTATTTAGAATGTCTTTCATTATGTTTGTGAGTGTGCGTCGACTTGAAGACATGGCGGGAGCGCTCTAGCCAATCACAGCGATCGTTTCCAAAAAGGACATGTGAAGAGACGTATGGAGGTGGGGGAGGAGCATCATTTCTGGAGAGGACACGGGGCAGTTCTGAACAGTGCGGCGCGAGGGACAGTCGCACAGGACACGGGGAGTGCTGGACGTGAAGGCGGGAAAGACTTGGAGAGTGAAGTAGTTTTGCGCGTGACGTGGTGAAACGTCCCCTCAGAAAAATTAATGAATTACTGTGCTGATAAACCTCTTACATTATTTGATTTTCAAACTGCTGAGCAGGACTGAACGTACTCAGACATTTCACTCTTTACCTGTTCTTTGTTATTGTAATTATAAATTTTTTTTTCTTCAAATCTGTATTTGCCACTGGCCAAAACAAATTTAAATTTTTTTGTGGGGATCATGGGGGCTATGTAAGTAGGCTGTTTAGGTTTTGTATGTTGGTAACGCCACGTGGCGCTCTATGTGAAAATCACTGACTGTGCTGTGTGAAGGCTGTGGTGGGTTTGCATTGTGGGAGTATATGCTATTGTAGTGTAGGGCAGTTGGCTGTTAACAGCGCGTAGCGTTGCGCAGTTGGAGGTGTGCCGCCAGCAGTGGTGAATGTGGCGAGAGAAATGGCGGAGTTTTAAGGGCGGATGATCTGGACGTGTGTCCATCAGAGACAGTAAATTTGTAAGATTGAATGTCATGAACTGATATATACATATATTATGACTTTTGAACACTATTAAGGTAAATACATTGTTTGTTCTTTATCAAAATCTTTCATTTGCTAACTATGCCTATCAGTAGTTAGTGCCTTGAGTAGTTTAAATCTTTTGTTTGGCTGGCAGTAGTGGAGCTCGCTGTATTGCAGTAGTTCGAGTAACGAAGATTTTTGTGAGGTAAGTGATTTGTGAAAGGTATAGGTTAATGTTAGTCAGGCCCATTCTTTTGTAGGGATTATTGAAAGTCAGATTGCGTTGCGCTAAAAATATTGTGTGTCACTTTAGTGTTTATCAGAATAGGTAAAGAGCGAAATGTCTGAGTACCTTCAGTTCTGCTCAGCTGTTAGAAAATCAAATAATGTAAGAGGTTTATCAGCACAGTAATTCATTAATTTTTCTAAGGGGAAATTTCAGTGGGGATAGAAATATTTCGTAGTGCCGACTTGTGCACTTGTGAGATTTCCGTGGCTTCTGCAGTGAAGACATTATATACGTTTAAAAGTGAATACCTCGCGAGCTACATTGTTGTTCGTAACTGATTAAGTGAAGTAGGAATCAATTGTTTCCCTGTTATTCAACTTATATTTTATTTAATTGCTGGACTATCGACACCAATAAGTGTTTTACAGAAATAAATGGGATTCTTAAAGGTACTTCTGCTATCGTATTCATCATTTAAAGTCCTTAAAATAGTACCTGCAGATTTGATTCTATTTCAATCTTTCATTTATTAATGTTTATGTTACGTTCAAAATTCGCAATTTCCGAGTGATAGGAACCTTCGACCATTCGATTCTTGTGTATATTCACATTGTACACTGTAGACTCAGCAGTATATGGCTTGTAATGCGGCAACTACGTATCCCAGTCCCTTGACAACGAAACCAGCCAAAATTTTTAGTATTTCAACTCTGAGTCAGAGGGTACGTAGTTGAGGGCCACATCGCACCACCTCATTTTATTCTAAAAAGCCCGCATCTAAAACAACAAACACCTCGTCACGCTGAATTATTTTGGTGTGACAATTCAGAATCGTCGTTTTGGACAGTATTCAAACTGGACAACGAACGCTCTTCCACTGTTGCAAACACGCTGGAAGTGAACAATAAACTAGCTACACACCTCCACGCCACACAATCAGCGGAATTTATCTCTCTCTCTCTCAGACACGGCGCTCGCTATGCAACTGTACGTAAGTTAGCACGTCCTGTGACAGCCGAGAAAGCGATTCAAAATACACACACTCTCACTTCCAGCATGACTGCTAACACAGTGCGGTTTTCATTGCACACCACTGAACGAGCTAAACCAATGCGCAATCACTGCTACAGAAAGCAGTAATCTATTGCACTAACGTTTCTCGACTAAACGAATTTGTGAGTGCAGCTGACCGTACGAAACATCGGCAAATAACAATGGAGGACGAAAACTCCAGTGTCTCCCACTCGCCGCGAATTCACTGTCAGAGAGGAAACCTAGCAAAGCGATCCAACAACAGACGTGATTCCTAAACCAACCGGAAAGTTACCCGTTGACTCGTATACAACGTCCAGCCGACAAACACTGCTGACCCTGTAATTCGGAATGCGGTTCGCATACGAAACAAACGTCTCTGTCCCAGTCCACAACTGCACGAGATTACGGAAACACTCGCAGAGGAGCCTACACAAATCTCCTAATGCATGATACGTAACAGACTAGGAACGAACACTAAAATACTAAGAAGATGTCAGCACGTCAGGCACTACAATACGAAACACACACTAATGTAGGCAGCAGCCCTAACAGATGCTCAGACAGTTCGCCAATTAGTAACCAAACAGGGAAGACACTAAGGAAAATATTCAAAGCGCTTCCACTTTATAACAGCACGATCGAATACCTGTCACAACACCCTCTTCATCAGGTACTGCACGCCTCTGCTTCACTACGAGGAGAACTGTTACACAGCCGCTAGATACGATTCATACTGCTGGCTCGTTCCACACTGCACTGCTCGCTGTCACAAGAGAGACGAGTCCGTCTTTGGCCGATGCACGACTCAGGTCACTCAAACAGCCGCAAGAGACCATCGGCTTGATATATAGCGCCGCCACAATAGGTGGCTGGATTTAAAAATCTTCAGAGGGCCGGACTACTCGGCACAGGGTCAATTCAGCTGTGGTGTTCTACATGATAATGATAATTTACTGTATAGCAGATGTAACGCCACCTTTTTTAAGTGGTAACCTTTCGAAATTGTATTAGTATCGCATACCGTGGTAGGTAGTAGGTGACGAAATAATATGTAAGAAGAGTAATAAATCAAATGCCAAACTATGATACAGTTTCTAACGTGGTCCCTTGTTGGAGTCCACGTTTCATTCCGATTAGTTCCACCCATGTTCTAAGAGTACTTATTGTGTAATAATCTGATTAGCTACATAAATTAAGAAATTCTGTGATGATGCAGTAGTAAATTTTTACTGGACACGTATTCATACCTAACGGCTTCTACGAGCTACTGTGAGCTAGACTTATGCACTGAAAGGTACATAGAGACCTAAGCATTAGGAGCCAACGTGGTCAACTATGTGGTAGTTCCCTCTGGAGCGGCATAGGTTGCTGGTCTTCAAGCTTCTGGAACGTTGGCGCACTGCAAATTCCGCTGGTTTATTAGGTTAGGACTACGAGAATGGAACTGTCCTTTTACTTGACCTAGGGAAAAAAGTCACATAGTACCCGATTCTTTTTTTATTTTTGTGTGGTCTAATAAGATTTCAGAAGCCGGCGATTCATAAAGTGCCAGAACGAACTTTGTTAAGTTACAGAGACATTCTGTAGGCAAAGATTTATTCAGAATAGTGACTCATCAACACAAAACAAAGCCTGTGCTAAAAGAGTGCCGTGGGAGTTGCGACGATACGCCAAAGAAACAGCGCAATTATCGTGTCCTTTTGTCGTTCTGCATTAAGCCAAAGCCAGTTCAAATGCTATAGAAGAAATTCGGTAGATTATTCAGTACCAATAATTTATGTTGAAAGCGGTTACGCAGTGCCGTAACCTGCCACTCATGTCAAATAAGTCTCCAACCCCCGCCGCTGAACGTCCCACGATAACGATTACTATCGTTTCCTTGTATGTGCTCAAATTTTGGTGACATTTGGCGTGTTGTAAATAACAAATACATAAAACTTACCGCTGATTCTATAGTTTTAAGATAAAATCGTCTGGGAAGACACATGCCCATATTATTCAGGTTGCTTTGGCTCACTCTAGTTTGGTGTTGGGTATAAGATCATCTGAAGTACTGTTTCTATGGTTAGATATAGTTTTACGGAGACACCGTGCGCACAGGTAAATTCATTTTCTTTTTAAATGGTAAGTCTCTTCTAATTCCCCACGGCACCAAATCGTTTCCTACTTAAAGTACTAGCTATTCACATGTTGTTCATGTAACTAATAGAGCGCGCTGCATGCGTCTTTTACGACGACCGAAAAGAAGGTAGGCGTTCCAAACTTCAGCCCTCTCGGCAGTGGGGCGAAATGCAGTATAAACGTGCGTTTGGGTCAGCCTTTCAATTGTACGTTAATCGGAGATCAACATATAGTGGAAAAGATGTCTTCCTCACTCGGACCCGAACAAACACACCCCTCCCCCCCTCCCCAATACCAAGCCACGTAGCGACTAACTGTAATTATCTACTTGTTGCCTTCGTCGTACTTTAAAGATAACAGTATTTAGAACGGAGATGTAGAATGTGCTATTTTACTGTTTAACAGTATTTGCAACGGAGATATAGAACGTGCTATTTTATTGTTACTGTACATCAAGCTGTACAGTATTCCAGTTACCCGAACTTGTCTCTGTCTTACGAAATTACCAAGAATTCAATCTACACTTAGGAACGTGAAACACCCCGTGTTACTACAACTTCTCGCCTCCTGTAACACTGTTAGCACCTACTGTCCACACGAGTTCTCACCAAGTGATGGCGGTATACCTCGCCATGATTAGCAGATAACTCTCCAAAACGGACCACTGCTGATAACACAGTTTTGCATGTTTTAAATACATCACAAAAGCCTCAAATCAGAGAGGAAATTTGAATCATTGAACATAAATATACACGCAAGTGGCGTGTGTGGAAAGCGCGCGTAAAAGAGACGGGCAATAATG
Organism: Schistocerca serialis cubense; assembly: GCF_023864345.2. Classification (NCBI taxonomy): domain Eukaryota; kingdom Metazoa; phylum Arthropoda; class Insecta; order Orthoptera; family Acrididae; genus Schistocerca; species Schistocerca serialis. Next base: position 752,008,183 of record NC_064639.1, on the reverse strand, counting down.
AAACAATTTGATTTTACTCCATTGCAAAATAGATGTTCCCGAGCAAAATTTCAATAACAGTATGTCATCGTATATTCCACAAATGGATGGTGCCTGCGTTTATTATTCTAACTAAAGGTTAGAGCTTGATATAAAATTCTCTTGTGACAAAAATTTATAATTTATTGGGGCTTGCGCGTGCGTGTATTTGTATATGTACGTGTACGTGTGTGCATGGTGGCTCTTTCAAGGTGGAAACAAAATGCTGAAGAACGCAGGAATGACTCATTACTTTCAGAAATGCAGCGTGATATGACATTGATTGAATTGCCTAGAACAGGTATTTCTCCAGGAAGAGATCTCAAAGTGCTGGTGATATTATTAAAAGAAAAGCAAGTCAAGCGATGACCATACTTTAACTCCGTCATTTACAGTGTCAGTTATTGTAATTGTGAAACAATGACCAGTGTGTACTGATTAATCAGATAATGCGCAGATGACAAAAATAAATCTATAATATTACTACTGAAGGGAACTTAGACACTGTGTGAATGATTAACTTAACATATGACACAATAACTTCACGAGATTGCAGTACCTTTCATTTCACCTTATTGTTTGTAGGAAATACAACGTATGCGCCAAACAGTTTCCAGTACTATTTAAATTAAATTATTGTAATATGGATCCACATCTAACACAGATTCAGTAAATGACGTCACATTCGCTTTTAACCGTAGGCCTAACTGTATTTAATTCATTTACATAATGCGATATTTGTGGCATTCTGAGGCACATACAAAGACGTAATGCAATGTATTAACAAAAACATGATATTATGTTAATATTATCCACAACCTTCTTAAGGTTCGCGTTGAGCTGTGTTACACCAGCAGCACTGGGAAAGTGTTGCATAAGGCGAAAAAGGGCAGATTAACAGACGATTTAGAAGAAATTTAGACGTGCAGCGCCTTCAAAGAGGAACCGAAATATATATCCTATGAACAAATGTACCTCAAAATATTTAAAACAATTGCTTTTCGCATGTATCTAATGTACCATAAACATACAGTTCTAGGTATGTAAACTCTCTACATGATATACAAGATCCTCTCAAAATTACAGTACATAAAATTGAGAACCATGTTCGATAATATTTTGCTGATTATTTACTCTTTGATGCACATTAATCTTCTGTTGTTATTTCTGTCGATTTTAATAAAGGACAGGTTCCAGCATCAAACATATACTTCTCTCTAGGATCAGTGAAAATTCACAGGTGTCATTCGACCGATATGAACGCAGTGATGACAAAATTCCATACAGTAGTATGCGAAGTTCTAAAGATCGAAGTGTCGTTTCTGACAATAGCAGTACCATTTTGTCTGCTCCTGTAGCATGCAAGTGACTTTCTGTAAAATGTGTTTCCATTTATCATTCTGTTAATTGTATTTATAGTTGTATTTATTTTCTCTGGCTCAGAGTAAATACCTGAATCAAAACATCTCGGCTATGGGATGAATAATTACAGAATAAAGAAAACAGTGCCAGTAACCAACAGTCCAATGTACATTTGAGAGTTCTGTGGTTTGTCACTTTCATTTTGCTATTATATTGAAAGTCTGTTGACAATGGAACCTGAAAAATAATATACATATTTTCCTATAGTCATTAACGAAATATAGGTTATCTAGAAATGGTTAGTCTTTCTGGTGCTCACTAAGTGAGTGATGTATCTGTTATCCAATTTGTGCATACCACACCGAAGAGTCAAAGAAACTGGTACACCTGCCTAATATCGTGTAGGACCCCCGCGAGCACACAGAAGTGCCGCAGTACGAAGTGGCATGGACACGACTAATGTTTCAGTAATGCTGGAGGAAATTCACACTATCAATTCTGCAGGGCTGTCCATAAATCTGTAAGAGTACTAGGGGTTGGAGATCTCTCCTGAACAGCACATTTCAAGGCATCCCAGATTCGCTCAATAATGTTCATGTCTGGAGAGTTTTGTGGCAGGGGCAATGTTTAAACTCAGAAGAGTGTTCCTGGAGCCACTCTTTAGCAATTCAGGACGTGTACGGTGTCGCGTTGTCCCGCTGCAATTGCCCAAGTCCGTCGCAATGCACTGTCGACATGAAAGGATGCAGGTGATCAGACAGGATGCTTACGTATGTGTCAACTGTCAGAGTCGTATCCAGGCGTATCAGGGGTCCCAAATCACTCGAAATGAACACGATCCACACCATTACAGATCCTCCACCAGCTTGAACAGAGCAGGGTCTATGAGGTTGTCTCCATACCCGTACACGTCCATCAATTTGATACAATTTCAAACGACTCATTCGACCAGGTGGTAATGGCCTTGCCGCAACGGATACACTGGTTCCCGTCAGATCACCGAAGTTAAGCGCTGTCGGGCGTGGCCGGCACTTGGATGGGTGACCATCCTGGCCGCCATGCGTTGTTGCCATTTTTGGGGTGCACTCAGCCTCGTGATGCCAATTGAGGAGCTACTCGACCGAATAGTAGCGGCTCCGGTCAAAGAAAACCATCATAACGACCGGGAGAGCGGTGTGCTGACCACACGCCCAACCTATCCGCATCCTCAGTGAGGATGACACGGCGGTCGGATGGTCCCGGTGGGCCACTTGTAGCCTGAAGACGGAGTGCCATCCGACCAGGCAACATGTTTCCAGTCATGAACAGTCCAATGTCGATGTTGACGGGCCCACGCGTGGCGTAAGGCTTTGTGTCGTGCTGTCATCAACGGTAGACGAGTGGGCCTTCGGCCCCGAAAGCCCATATCGATGGTGTCTCGCTACATGGTTCCCACGGTGACACTTGTTAATGGCCCAGCACTGAAACCTGCAGCAATTTGCAAAAGGATCGCGCACTGTCACGTTGAACTATTCTCTTCAGTCGTCGTCGGCCCCGTTCTTGCAGGATCTTTTTCCAGCCACAGCGATGTCGTACACTGGATGGTTTACCGGATTCCTTTGTATTCATGGTACTCTCGTGAAATAGTCGTACGGGAAAGCCCAACTGCAACGCTACCTCGGAGACGCTATGTCCCATCGCTCGTGCGCCGACTATAACACCACGTTCATACTCGCTTTAATCTTGGTAACCTGCCGTTGTGTCAGAAGTAACGGATCTAGCAACTGAGCCAGACACTTATTTTATATGGACGTTGCTGACCGCAGTGCAGTATTCTGCCTGCTTACATGTCTCCGTATTTGAATATGCATGCCTACACAAGTTTCTTTGACGCTTCAGTGTATTAATCTCAAATCTCAATAGTGAGTGTTAGTACAGTGATGGTAGGTTACATTTATTGGACCCTTGAACATGAACCCAATTATACTCTCGATTGAAAACTACAGAGCGCTGTGATTGCCCTTTCCTGAACTGTAAATTTCATGTTTTGCTGACCGAAGGGAATTCTGCCACAGTAATGATTCCTATTTCTGGCTTATGTACAATGTTTCCAATGTGATACTTCCACTCCATCGTAAGAACTTTTTGACTGAAAGTGTAACTTTGATCTTCTTATGACAAAATTCATAGTTTCCATTCTGAAACTACTTTCCCTTGCTGGAAAGGATGGAAGATTACGAATCTCGCATTATTTTTTCCAGACACACCAGAGAATCCCAAGTCGTCGAAGGGGCATCAAATAGAAAGACTTGCACTAGTCCGCCGAACAACCCCAGACGATGTCTGCCGTCCAGTAATGCCATACGATCATTCCGTTTTCAACTCAGAGAGTGTATTTATAACGTTGGGTTGTTGCATTTCTTCTATATGATACTTGCACAATACATTCGACGTATTATTAGATCATATTGAGATAAAAAGTTGGTACTTCAGTCTGAGTTCTGTACCACCTCTTTTTCTGGCACGATTTTTGTATAAATGGGCAAAAACCAGTGTTTTACTTGGAATCAATAACATTTAGTGTTACTTTCTGTCAATAAGGAGAGATTACGTTCGCCGCGTTACGTTGTTCTTGTAACTACATCTTTTCTGAATTGTGACTTTAACCTTTATCAAACATATTACGGAAATGATATTACATTCTTTCACTTTCGTCTTAAACTCCTTGTTTCTTCAGGGTCTGGCCGTGCGGTTCTAGGCGCTGCAGTCTGGAGCCGAGCGACCGCTACGGTCGAAGGTTCGAATCCTGCCTCGGGCATGGGTGTGTGTGATGTCCTTAGGTTAGTTAGGTTTAATTAGTTCTAAGTTCTAGGCGACTGATGACCTCAGAAGTTAAGTCGCATAGTGCTCAGAACCATATGAACCATTTTCTTCAGGGACTTCACTACCATAACTGCAGGTATATCTTTGCTTTTGTATTAGCAAATAATGTAACATTTTGTACGGTAATGTGTGTATTGACAGTATAAACATATACTGGAAAACTAGGAAGGAACACCAGTACTCCACAATTCGTCTTCCGCTTCTACTGCAGCTGTACTACTGCCTAGTGTCGGATTTTAGAATAGATTAAAGCTAATGCGTCGTTTTCAGAACGATCTATGAACAACAGGTTATGGTAGGCCCGCACGCACGCATTCTCACTACTTGAATCTGCAATTACAGCTGAGACTTGCAGCGGAACTTGGAGCTCGCCAGCCTCCCCCTTCCCCTCTTCAGCGACGTTGCGTCACGGCAGCTCCAGCAACTGTGCGTTGCGAAGTTGCTCGACATGCGCACGCTTCGAATTCCTTAATAGATACAGCAGATTCCACTTACAGATCGCTCGCAGCGTGCGCTGAATACATTTCGGAGGTTTCTACGTGACCATCGTTGGCATAGCTAGAGCGTAATGTATCCGGCACCAGAAAAGAGCTCGCACAATTTTCGCTAGCTGAATTTTTTGTAACTTCCAAATTTTACTCTCTGCAGTTACAGACTTTATTTTCCGCTTGATATTTTAACCTTATTCAATTTTTTATTCACACGAACCACGCACTGCCTGATTACTTTTCGTTTTAATATCAACGCAACCCGTATACATTTAAAGAAATGGAAATTTCTTACTTGTTTAAATTGCGGTGAACGCTGTGTATTCGCACAATTTGCTTTCTATTGCGACAATTTACTCACTTTCTTCCTTTCTACCGTAACAGTTGTAAGTAGGCTGTTTAGGTTTTTATATTGGTAACGCCACGTAGCGCTCTGTATAAAAATCACTGGCTGTGCTGTGTGCAGTCTGTAGCTGGTTTGCATTGTTGTTGGAATATCTGCCATTGTAGTGTTGGGCAGCTGGATGTTAACAGCGTGTAGCGTTGCGCAGTTGGAGGTGAGCCGCCAGCAGTGGTGGATGTGGGGAGAGAGATGGCGGAGTTTTGAAATTTGTAAGACTGGATGTCATGAACTGCTGTATATACACTCCTGGAAATTGAAATAAGAACACCGTGAATTCATTGTCCCAGGAAGGGGAAACTTTATTGACACATTCCTGGGGTCAGATACATCACATGATCACACTGACAGAACCACAGGCACATAGACACAGGCAACAGAGCATGCACAATGTCGGCACTAGTACAGTGTATATCCACCTTTCGCAGCAATGCAGGCTGCTATTCTCCTATGGAGACGATCGTAGATATGCTGGATGTAGTCCTGTGGAACGGCTTGCCATGCCATTTCCACCTGGCGCCTCAGTTGGACCAGCGTTCGTGCTGGACGTGCAGACCGCGTGAGACGACGCTTCATCCAGTCCCAAACATGATCAATGGGGGACAGATCCGGAGATCTTGCTGGCCAGGGTAGTTGACTTACACCTTCTAGAAGACGTTGGGTGGCACGGGATACATGCGGACGTGCATTGTCCTGTTGGAACAGCAAGTTCCCTTGCCGGTCTAGGAATGGTAGAACGATGGGTTCGACGACGGTTTGGATGTACCGTGCACTATTCAGTGTCCCCTCGACGATCACCAGTGGTGTACGGCCAGTGTAGGAGATCGCTCCCCACACCATGATGCCGGGTGTTGGCCCTGTGTGCCTCGGTCGTATGCAGTCCTGATTGTGGCGCTCACCTGCCCGGCGCCAAACACGCATACGACCATCATTGGCACCAAGGCAGAAGCGACTCTCATCGCTGAAGACGACACGTCTCCATTCGTCCCTCCATTCACGCCTGTCGCGACACCACTGGAGGCGGGCTGCACGATGTTGGGGCGTGAGCGGAAGACGGCCTAACGGTGTGCGGGACCGTAGCCCAGCTTCATGGAGACGGTTGCGAATGGTCCTCGCCGATACCCCAGAAGCAACAGTGTCCCTAATTTGCTGGGAAGTGGCGGTGCGGTCCCCTACGGCACTGCGTAGGATCCTACGGTCTTGGCGTGCATCCGTGCGTCGCTGCGGTCCGCTCCCAGGTCGACGGGCACGTGCACCTTCCGCCGACCACTTCCGACAACATCGATGTATTGTGGAGACCTCACGCCCCACGTGTTGAGCAATTCGGCGGTACGTCCACCCGGCCTCCCGCATGTCCACTATACGCCCTCGCTCAAAGTCTGTCAACTGCACATACGGTTCACGTCCACGCTGTCTCGGCTTGCTACCAGTGTTAAAGACTGCGATGGAGCTCCGTATGCCACGGCAAACTGGCTGACACTGACGGCGGCGGTGCACAAATGCTGCGCAGCTAGCGCTATTCGACGGCCAACACCGCGGTTCCTGGTGAGTCCGCTGTGCCGTGCGTGTGATCATTGCCTGTACAGCCCTCTCACAGTGTCCGGAGCAAGTATGGTGGGTCTGACACACCGGTGTCAATGTGTTCCTTTTTCCATTTCCAGGAGTGTATTATGACTATTAAGGTAAATACATCATTTGTTCTCTATCAAAATCTTTCATTTGCTAACTATGCCTATCAGTAGCTAGTGCCTTCAGTAGTTAGAATCTTTTATTTAGCTGGCAGTAGTGGCGCTAGCTATATTGCAGTAGTTCGAGTAACGAAGATTTTTGTGAGGTAACTGATTTGTGAAAGGCATAGGTTAATGTTAGTCAGGGCCATTCTTTTGTAGGGATTATTGAAAGTCTGATTGTGTTGCGCTAAAAATATTGTATGTCAGTTTAAACACAGTCATATATAATTGTTTAAAGGGGACGTTTCATATGTCGACCCTTAGCTGAGGGTACCTCACTAGAATCTTCAGATTTTTTCTTGTAGTTTGTGTAATTAGTGCAGATTTTGCTTATTACTAGCGCGTAATTGTAGAGAGAATCTCCTTTGTAACTTCCTGGCAGATTAAGACTGTGTGCCCGACCGAGACTCGAACTCGGGATATTTGCCTTTCGTGGGCAAGTGCTCTACCAACTGAGCTACCGAAGCACGACTCACGCCCGGTACTAACAGCTTTACTTCTGCCAGTACCTCGTCTCCTACCTTCCAAACTTTACAGAAGCTCTCCTGCGAACCTTGCAGAACTAGCACTCCTGAAAGAAAGGATATTGCGGAGACATGGCTTAGCCACAGCCAGGGGGATGTTTCCAGAATGAGATTTTCACTCTGCAGCGGAGTGTGCGCTGATATGAAACTTCCTGGAAGATTAAAACTGTGTGCCAGGCCGAGACTCGAACTCGGGACCTTTGCCTTTCGCGGGCGAGTGCTCTACCAACGGAGCTACCGAAGCATGACTCACGCCCTATCACCGCAATATCCTTTCTTTCAGGAGTGCTAGTTCTGCAAGGTTCGCAGGAGAGCTTCTGTAAAGTTTGGAAGGTAGGAGACGAGGTACTGGCAGAACTAAAGCTGTGAGTACCGGCCGTGAGTCGTGCTTCGGTAGCTCAGTTGGTTGAGCACTTGCCCGCGAAAGGCAAATGTCCCGAGTTCGAGTCTCGGTCGGGCACACAGTTTTAATCTGCCAGGAAATTTCATATCAGCGCACACTCCGCTGCAGAGTGAAAATCTCATTCTGGAATCTCCTTTGTAGTTGCAGTCTCTCATTGTTGTTGTGGCATGCATGTAGATTTGCACCAAGTATTTCGGAGCTGCGCTTTCAAGTAACTGGATATCATTTTCAGTGCTATGTTAATGTGCTTTCTTATTTTGCTCTTCAAATTGTGCTTTTCTGTGTTGTCGTGTGAAATATTGTGACAATAATGGCGTGTGAATAACGTAACACTAGGCTCCAAAGTAAACTGAGAAATAATAGTGACGACGAGCGTAGCTTATCACCGCCGCCGAGTAATGAATTAACTAATGTTCAAAGTAGTAATTTGGTAATTGTGCATAGGGAAATTGAGCGGGCTGCAAATAATGCTGTAGGTAGTGAAACAATTAGTGAACAGGGAAGCATTTTAGATCGATCGGTCGGCAAGGAATCCGAAATGACAGGACACAATCTTGCAAATACTGCAGATTCAGGTTTTGCGTCCTCACCGTTTTCTCAAATAAGTCAAGACACATTTTCTGCTTGTCAAAATGTGAATGTTACCGGTGCAAATTCTCTGCCGAAAAGCATAGAGCAACAGATTCAGACACTAATACATTGTTATTACAGTTAATGCAACAAATGGGACAAAGGCTTCAAAAGTTAGACACAATGGAACAAAATTTTCAAAAGTTAGACTCAATGGAACAACGCCAGAGACAAACACAGCAACAGTTAGACACAACGGAACAACACCAGAGACAAACACAGCAACAGTTAGACACAATGGAACAAAATCTTCAAAAGTTAGACACAGTGGAAAAAAATCTTAAAAAATTAGACACAATGAAACGAAATCTTCACAAGTTAGACGCCACGCTTGAACAAACACGTGAAGATTTAACTACTGAGTTACATAACATCGAATCGAAATGTCAAAAAGTCTGTAATGACGTAAAAACACAAATTTTTAAGCATTTCCAACCTATTTTTTCGCGTCATGGAAATGCATTACAGAATCACGAAGCAGCCATAAAAGAACTGCAAACTATTGTTCATGAAAATCACGACACCTTGCAAGCTAAAATTGACTCAGTTGCATCTACCGATTCGGTTACACAACTTGCAAAAACTCAAGAAAACTTAAAGGACACAGTAGATACAATTTCAACACAAATGGACACTCTGAAACTTGGTTCAGAAAAACACACAGAGGAAATAATTTCACTATCGGATAAAGTTGCCGAACTTTCAGATCAGTTCACTAACTTATCTACAAAGGTAGATGAAGATCTGAATGACACAAGACCTGTAGCTTTCACTGACACTGAAGAGTATGAACAAATTAGAAAATTTAAACAAAATCAAAATCAAATCAATACACAGTACAAAAGAGAAATCCGGGAAGTACAAGATCAGTTGGCGCAAGTAATACAAGAATTACATATTTCAGAGGACACTCGCGCTCCAGCACGGGAAGAGGAACTTAGAAATACGGAAAGGTCACAAAATAATAACACAGGGCATTTCGGAAATTATGAAAGAAATTGGCAAGGTGCACTGAATTTTGAGATGGAACCGCCGACACCATGTAACAATGACCGATATGCTGCTTGCCGACACGATGATTTTGACTGTAAGCTGTTTATTACTACACGTAAATTTAAAACATTTAAGAATTCTGGCAATGACATTCATCCACAAGCGTGGCTCCATCAATTCTCTCATTGTTTTCCTCCCAACTGGTCATTGCAGCACAGATTAGAATTTATGTGTGGCTACTTAGAGAATGAACCAGCTGTAAGAATGCGATCGGTCATTTACGATTGTCACAGTGAAGGAGAATTTTATCATGCCTTCCTCTCAGCATATTGTTCTCAAGCTACACAAGACTGAGTAAAACATTGCATCATGATGATGAAACACTTTGAACAATCTGAATTTTCCAGTCTTGTGAAATATTTTGAAGACATGTTGCACAAGAATCAGTACCTGTCTAACCCATACAGCCCCTCAGAACTCATCCGCATTTGCTTAATCAAACTGCCTGAACATTTACGACATATTATTTTAGCAGGACGTTGCAAAGACGACATTGAAGCTTTTCAGGGACTGTTACAAGAACTGGAAATTGACACCGACAATAGCGGAACGCGAAAACAGGAGCACAACAATTACAGGTTACATCTGTCACAATTCCGCGATGACAGAAATAATACACGACAAGGCTATTCTTACAACGTAAATCGTGACCAAAACAGAGACCACCCATATGACAACCGTCGGCAGAATAATAGTTACAGAGGAAGATCGCATTTCCATAGTAACGAATATGACAGAGACAATCACAGAAACAGACAATATGGCAACCAGAACAATTATTATCACGGGAGACAGAATAACTTCATACGCAACGGTCCACCGTGCAGTGATAATTCAGGGAGAAATTCTCCACCACTTTATTTATTTAGCGTATGGCTATACATGCCACATTAATACATCAAGTGTTAGACATTAAAATCTTATAACAATCATAAATATAATTTTATGTTTATATTGGTCAGTTAAAAGGTTATATCGAGGTTTGAGATCCATTCTAGCGCCGATGCGGATGCCTCCAGGAAGTCGGACCAGTTCCCTGCATATGCTCGCAAGGAGCATTCACCATGGATGTGTTGGATCGTCTGTCTAGGGGCACCGCAGTCGCATTCTGGTGACATCGCTCTTCCCCATTTGTGTAGTGAATCCGCACACCTGCCATGTCCAGTACATATTCGATTTAATGCGGACCATGTTTTCCGTGTTAGTTCCATTCCAGAGATGTTGCAGTTATAGCTCTCAAACCAGGTCTGTAGTTGGTCATTTGTCTTTTGGTTCCAATCTAGTCTCCATTGTTTCATGTGGTCATAGTTATTATTTTGAAGCTGCTCATCTGTGCATATGGGTGGCTTTCTTGATATCAATCGAGTGTGTCGCAGTTGTGAGAATTCTTCTTTAATTGGTAGTTCTGGTTTTGTCTCAATCTTTCTGAATTCGTGCAGTAGGGCCGCTTTTCTACGCAGGTCCGGGGGCAGGGTATTACATAGCACCGGTAACCAGTACGTGGGCGTTGATTTAACAGTTCCAGAAATCAACCTCATTGTGTTATTTAATTGCCTGTCAATAAGTTTGGCGTGACAGCTATTAATGCAGACTGGAGCGCAGTACTCAGCCACAGAGAACACTAAGGCGATAATGAGGTGCGTAATGTTTTTGCGTTAGCTCCCCAAGTAGTACCGTTAAGTTTTTGGATGATGTTATTCCATGTTCCAATTTTTGCAGTGGTGTTCTCCAGATGTTTTCGGTAAGAAAGAGTGCGATCCAATGTTACACCTAAGTACTTTGGAAACTTATTATGTTTGAGGTTGGTGTTTCCGAGTTTTATGTTAATAATTTCATTTGCCATTTTGTTATTAAGATGGAATGTAGATACTTTAGTTTTGTTAGGGTTTGGCTTGAGTCTCCATTTCTTGAAATAATTGTATAGTATTTGAACCTCATAATTAAGGACTTCCTCTGTATTGACGAGATACTTGTCTCTGGTAGCCAGTGCTATGTCATCCGCATAGCAAAATTTTCTTGGCTTTGTGTTTGGGAGATCTGCTATATAGAGGTTAAACAGAAGAGGGGCCAATATGGAGCCTTGCGGAAGCCCGTTGTTAATCAGTTTTGTTTTGCTTGTCTTTCCGTTTAGGGTGACCTGGAAGGTTCTGTTACTCAACATATTATGTATTAAGGATGTTAGAATCTGGCAAGGAATCACTCTTAAGAGTTTGTAAATTATTCCATCTCTCCAAACAGTGTCATATGCAGATGTTAAGTCTAGAAGTACAACACTTGTTTTCAATTTCTGTTGAAAGCCAGCCTCTATGTAGGATGTTAATGCCAGAACTTGGTCACAGCAACTACGACCACGTCTGAAGCCTGCCTGTTCTATAGGTAAGTTCTCCATAATAACGCCGCTAATTCAATTATGGACAAGTCATTCGAGAAGTTTGTATGTACAGCTAAGAAGTGCTATTGGTCTGTAGCTTAGTGGTTGGTCTGCTGGTTTCCCTGGTTTCAGCAAAGCTATTATTCTTGCCTTTTTGAATTCTCTAGGGAGATGGTTTGTAGTCAAAATGTTCAAAAAGAAATTTGCCAGCCATTTGACTACATTCTTTCCAGCGTAGGTTAGAAATTCTGGATGTATGTTGTCAAAACCTGGGGCTTTGCCTGGTTTCATATCCTTGAGGGCAGTAATGACATCATTCTCAGTGAATGGTCTGGAAAGCTCTGATATATTTGGAGTATTCTTTTTTAGTGTTCTGAGTTCGCGCTTAATCATCCTGGTATGTGGTTTGTCTCTCGGAGCTCTTGACATTTCGACAATGTTATTTGCAATTTTCTCTGGTGTTATGGTTGGATTTTTATGGGCTGGTCTTGTCGTACCTCCGAGTTTACGTAACAAACTCCATGCCTTCCTACTTGATTGAGTGAAATTCATTCTTTCAGTTGCTTCAGTCCATCGTTGTCTTCTTGCGGAATCTAAATTGTGGAGGAGGTCATCAGCTATTTCTTGGTCACCACTACTAGTAAAATCCTCATATAGCTGATGGCATTTTGCATCCCATCCTGGGATGTATTCTTTTCGGAACCCCCTAGGGATGTGTTTTTTAGCTGTGGTAATTATAGCTTTCCTGAAACGATCATAGCATTTAGGTAGTGACGGTATAAACCGGATGCATTTATCAAGGTCTGCTGAATACTTCTCCCAGTCAGCTTTTTGGAAATTCCATCTAGGTCGAGGGAAGGACCGTATCAGGGGTATAGTGACACCGATGTCTAAAATAACAGGCCTATGCCGGCTGTGTGGGAAATCTGAGATTTGACTGAGGTGTTATGTTGTTATTTTTATGGCGACAATGTGTATTATGCTGTTGCGGTATGTTTATGATCAATAAGCTGATGCTATATGAGTTTCGCGGGCAAGTGCTCTACCAACGGAGCTACCGAAGCATGACTCACGCCCTATCACCGCAATATCCTTTCTTTCAGGAGTGCTAGTTCTGCAAGGTTCGCAGGAGAGCTTCTGTAAAGTTTGGAAGGTAGGAGACGAGGTACTGGCAGAACTAAAGCTGTGAGTACCGGCCGTGAGTCGTGCTTCGGTAGCTCAGTTGGTTGAGCACTTGCCCGCGAAAGGCAAATGTCCCGAGTTCGAGTCTCGGTCGGGCACACAGTTTTAATCTGCCAGGAAATTTCATATCAGCGCACACTCCGCTGCAGAGTGAAAATCTCATTCTGGAATCTCCTTTGTAGTTGCAGTCTCTCATTGTTGTTGTGGCATGCATGTAGATTTGCACCAAGTATTTCGGAGCTGCGCTTTCAAGTAACTGGATATCATTTTCAGTGCTATGTTAATGTGCTTTCTTATTTTGCTCTTCAAATTGTGCTTTTCTGTGTTGTCGTGTGAAATATTGTGACAATAATGGCGTGTGAATAACGTAACACTAGGCTCCAAAGTAAACTGAGAAATAATAGTGACGACGAGCATAGCTTATCAGCGCCGCCGAGTAATGAATTAACTAATGTTCAAAGTAGTAATTTGGTAATTGTGCATAGGGAAATTGAGCGGGCTGCAAATAATGCTGTAGGTAGTGAAACAATTAGTGAACAGGGAAGCATTTTAGATCGATCGGTCGGCAAGGAATCCGAAATGACAGGACACAATCTTGCAAATACTGCAGATTCAGGTTTTGCGTCCTCACCGTTTTCTCAAATAAGTCAAGACACATTTTCTGCTTGTCAAAATGTGAATGTTACCGGTGCAAATTCTCTGCCGAAAAGCATAGAGCAACAGATTCAGACACTAATACATTGTTATTACAGTTAATGCAACAAATGGGACAAAGGCTTCAAAAGTTAGACACAATGGAACAAAATTTTCAAAAGTTAGACTCAATGGAACAACGCCAGAGACAAACACAGCAACAGTTAGACACAACGGAACAACACCAGAGACAAACACAGCAACAGTTAGACACAATGGAACAAAATCTTCAAAAGTTAGACACAGTGGAAAAAAATCTTAAAAAATTAGACACAATGGAACGAAATCTTCACAAGTTAGACGCCACGCTTGAACAAACACGTGAAGATTTAACTACTGAGTTACATAACATCGAATCGAAATGTCAAAAAGTCTGTAATGACGTAAAAACACAAATTTTTAAGCATTTCCAACCTATTTTTTCGCGTCATGGAAATGCATTACAGAATCACGAAGCAGCCATAAAAGAACTGCAAACTATTGTTCATGAAAATCACGACACCTTGCAAGCTAAAATTGACTCAGTTGCATCTACCGATTCGGTTACACAACTTGCAAAAACTCAAGAAAACTTAAAGGACACAGTAGATACAATTTCAACACAAATGGACACTCTGAAACTTGGTTCAGAAAAACACACAGAGGAAATAATTTCACTATCGGATAAAGTAGCCGAACTTTCAGATCAGTTCACTAACTTATCTACAAAGGTAGATGAAGATCTGAATGACACAAGACCTGTAGCTTTCACTGACACTGAAGAGTATGAACAAATTAGAAAATTTAAACAAAATCAAAATCAAATCAATACACAGTACAAAAGAGAAATCCGGGAAGTACAAGATCAGTTGGCGCAAGTAATACAAGAATTATATTTTTCAGAGGACACTCGCGCTCCAGCACGGGAAGAGGAACTTAGAAATACGGAAAGGTCACAAAATAATAACACAGGGCATTTCGGAAATTATGAAAGAAATTGGCAAGGTGCACTGAATTTTGAGATGGAACCGCCGACACCATGTAACAATGACCGATATGCTGCTTGCCGACACGATGATTTTGACTGTAAGCTGTTTATTACTACACGTAAATTTAAAACATTTAAGAATTCTGGCAATGACATTCATCCACAAGCGTGGCTCCATCAATTCTCTCATTGTTTTCCTCCCAACTGGTCATTGCAGCACAGATTAGAATTTATGTGTGGCTACTTAGAGAATGAACCAGCTGTAAGAATGCGATCGGTCATTTACGATTGTCACAGTGAAGGAGGATTTTATCATGCCTTCCTCTCAGCATATTGTTCTCAAGCTACACAAGACTGAGTAAAACATTGCATCATGATGATGAAACACTTTGAACAATCTGAATTTTCCAGTCTTGTGAAATATTTTGAAGACATGTTGCACAAGAATCAGTACCTGTCTAACCCATACAGCCCCTCAGAACTCATCCGCATTTGCTTAATCAAACTGCCTGAACATTTACGACATATTATTTTAGCAGGACGTTGCAAAGACGACATTGAAGCTTTTCAGGGACTGTTACAAGAACTGGAAATTGACACCGACAATAGCGGAACGCGAAAACAGGAGCACAACAATTACAGGTTACATCTGTCACAATTCCGCGATGACAGAAATAATACACGACAAGGCTATTCTTACAACGTAAATCGTGACCAAAACAGAGACCACCCATATGACAACCGTCGGCAGAATAATAGTTACAGAGGAAGATCGCATTTCCGTAGTAACGAATATGACAGAGACAATCACAGAAACAGACAATATGGCAACCAGAACAATTATTATCACGGGAGACAGAATAACTTCATACGCAACGGTCCACCGTGCAGTGATAATTCAGGGAGAAATTCTCCACCACTTTATTTATTTAGCGTATGGCTATACATGCCACATTAATACATCAAGTGTTAGACATTAAAATCTTATAACAATCATAAATATAATTTTATGTTTATATTGGTCAGTTAAAAGGTTATATCGAGGTTTGAGATCCATTCTAGCGCCGATGCGGATGCCTCCAGGAAGTCGGACCAGTTCCCTGCATATGCTCGCAAGGAGCATTCACCATGGATGTGTTGGATCGTCTGTCTAGGGGCACCGCAGTCGCATTCTGGTGACATCGCTCTTCCCCATTTGTGTAGTGAATCCGCACACCTGCCATGTCCAGTACATATTCGATTTAATGGGGACCATGTTTTCCGTGTTAGTTCCATTCCAGAGATGTTGCAGTTATAGCTCTCAAACCAGGTCTGTAGTTGGTCATTTGTCTTTTGGTTCCAATCTAGTCTCCATTGTTTCATGTGGTCATAGTTATTATTTTGAAGCTGCTCATCTGTGCATATGGGTGGCTTTCTTGATATCAATCGAGTGTGTCGCAGTTGTGAGAATTCTTCTTTAATTGGTAGTTCTGGTTTTGTCTCAATCTTTCTGAATTCGTGCAGTAGGGCCGCTTTTCTACGCAGGTCCGGGGGCAGGGTATTACATAGCACCGGTAACCAGTACGTGGGCGTTGATTTAACAGTTCCAGAAATCAACCTCATTGTGTTATTTAATTGCCTGTCAATAAGTTTGGCGTGACAGCTATTAATGCAGACTGGAGCGCAGTACTCAGCCACAGAGAACACTAAGGCGATAATGAGGTGCGTAATGTTTTTGCGTTAGCTCCCCAAGTAGTACCGTTAAGTTTTTGGATGATGTTATTCCGTGTTCCAATTTTTGCAGTGGTGTTCTCCAGATGTTTTCGGTAAGAAAGAGTGCGATCCAATGTTACACCTAAGTACTTTGGAAACTTATTATGTTTGAGGTTGGTGTTTCCGAGTTTTATGTTAATAATTTCATTTGCCATTTTGTTATTAAGATGGAATGTAGATACTTTAGTTTTGTTAGGGTTTGGCTTGAGTCTCCATTTCTTGAAATAATTGTATAGTATTTGAACCTCATAATTAAGGACTTCCTCTGTATTGACGAGATACTTGTCTCTGGTAGCCAGTGCTATGTCATCTGCATAGCAAAATTTTCTTGGCTTTGTGTTTGGGAGATCTGCTATATAGAGGTTAAACAGAAGAGGGGCCAATATGGAGCCTTGCGGAAGCCCGTTGTTAATCAGTTTTGTTTTGCTTGTCTTTCCGTTTAGGGTGACCTGGAAGGTTCTGTTACTCAACATATTATGTATTAAGGATGTTAGAATCTGGCAAGGAATCACTCTTAAGAGTTTGTAAATTATTCCATCTCTCCAAACAGTGTCATATGCAGATGTTAAGTCTAGAAGTACAACACTTGTTTTCAATTTCTGTTGAAAGCCAGCCTCTATGTAGGATGTTAATGCCAGAACTTGGTCACAGCAACTACGACCACGTCTGAAGCCTGCCTGTTCTATAGGTAAGTTCTCCATAATAACGCCGCTAATTCAATTATGGACAAGTCATTCGAGAAGTTTGTATGTACAGCTAAGAAGTGCTATTGGTCTGTAGCTTAGTGGTTGGTCTGCTGGTTTCCCTGGTTTCAGCAAAGCTATTATTCTTGCCTTTTTGAATTCTCTAGGGAGATGGTTTGTAGTCAAAATGTTCAAAAAGAAATTTGCCAGCCATTTGACTACATTCTTTCCAGCGTAGGTTAGAAATTCTGGATGTATGTTGTCAAAACCTGGGGCTTTGCCTGGTTTCATATCCTTGAGGGCAGTAATGACATCATTCTCAGTGAATGGTCTGGAAAGCTCTGATATATTTGGAGTATTCTTTTTTAGTGTTCTGAGTTCGCGCTTAATCATCCTGGTATGTGGTTTGTCTCTCGGAGCTCTTGACATTTCGACAATGTTATTTGCAATTTTCTCTGGTGTTATGGTTGGATTTTTATGGGTTGGTCTTGTCGTACCTCCGAGTTTACGTAACAAACTCCATGCCTTCCTACTTGATTGAGTGAAATTCATTCTTTCAGTTGCTTCAGTCCATCGTTGTCTTCTTGCGGAATCTAAATTGTGGAGGAGGTCATCAGCTATTTCTTGGTCACCACTACTAGTAAAATCCTCATATAGCTGATGGCATTTTGCATCCCATCCTGGGATGTATTCTTTTCGAAACCCCCTAGGGATGTGTTTTTTAGCTGTGGTAATTATAGCTTTCCTGAAACGATCATAGCATTTAGGTAGTGACGGTATAAACCGGATGCATTTATCAAGGTCTGCTGAATACTTCTCCCAGTCAGCATTTTGGAAATTCCATCTAGGTCGAGGGAAGGACCGTATCAGGGGTATAGTGACACCGATGTCTAAAATAACAGGCCTATGCCGGCTGTGTGGGAAATCTGAGATTTGACTGAGGTGTTATGTTGTTATTTTTATGGCGACAATGTGTATTATGCTGTTGCGGTATGTTTATGATCAATAAGCTGATGCTATATGAGTTATTTGAGTATGCTACATATCTGTTATGATGAAATATTGAAGAAGTGTCAACGAATAAGGTAAGGAATAATGAGTCGTGGTTAGGGACTCTGGTTTGTGAAAAAGGTAGTTGGAAACCAAGAATCGTACTTTAAGAGTTATGAAATGTATGTAAGTGCATGAATGTATTACAATGCCGACAACAATTTTTTGGACTCAGTTATACCAATAGGATTTTGGTTCTACAGATTTGTAACGCAAATTCTTGACCTGTGAAATATTTTTATATGAGACTGTCACTGTAGCGGAAACTGCTGTTGCAAATATTTCCATAAGAAAGTTAAGTGAATACCTGCACGTAATGCGTCGTGGACAGCTGCCCGACAGTCGCCTGGAAAAAAGCCATTAGTGTGTGCCTTTCAGAGGCACAGGTGGAAGAAATAAGAGGCCATTATCCTCGCTATTGACATTCCTTTGTAGAAAGCATCGGAAATACGACACACTCAAACTTGAAAACATATGATTATACTGTGGAGCTCTTAATTTATGATATTTACTAAAATGCCTAATGAAACAAGGAGAAACATTTCACGGCTATTGTCTTGCTAGTTGAGAGAAATGCCATATGGCTTGCTTTATGTATTTATTTACTCATTTTGTTTAATATCTAGTTTCTAGCTGCACTGCAGCATTGGTTAAAATAAAATTTAATAGATGTACTAATATAAATATTTTATGCCTACAGATCCAGTAAATAATTTTATGATCTATTCAAAAAAATGAAGGAGCGTAATAAGACATTTCCCTTCACAGGAATTGCATACAGAATTTTCTTTTCAACTACTTGGTAATTTTTTTGGTAGAATAACTTCTTGTGGTGCACCACTTTAATTACATAGACATTAAGATGTGAATATACATTTCCCTTGTCTGCATTGTTGTCTTTAGTGTGATATTTTTTCTGCTTGAGCTATGTCATGTTCAGATATAAGTTATTGCATTTGCTGCTGCTGTTTGCCAGGGATAGTGCTACTAAATTTCACTTTGTATTGCTCTGTTAAGCTAGTTTCACTACTGATTTATTTTTCTTGTTGCTACACATTGGCTCATATTAGTTGTAATGTTGCATTGCTTGGTAATTTAGATTTACTGTAGCTTGCTTTGCAATTTTCCATTTTTTTGTCATTGCTGTTTGTGTTAATTGTTTTGTGCTGCTGCATTGCCTCGTCCCTTAGTTTAGCTTCTGAGCTCAGTAGATTTAAGTTAGCTTAAGAGGGGGTAGCCTATAAGAGAATGAGTTGCGATGAATTTGAAGAAATGCACTGAAAGGCTATACGAGAAAAGTACAGAAAGCAGGAATAGATAGGACTTTTTGGAAATAATGAAGAATGAAGGGAGATCTCCGAGAAGTAAAGAAAGTTTTGTTTGCAAAATACTGCAGTAAAACAAACCCTGTCCTTTCCTTGTGTTATCCCACTATGTGTTTGTGTACCCTTGTGTATTTATGTTCTTCCTGTCTTTATTTGTTTATCTGATAAGACTTATGTTGTAGAATTTTTCTAATACTCAGCTACATGAACTATGATGAGGAATACTGTTATCCTCAAATGTAATTTGCATTAATAATATGTTATTTACTTTGTAAAGGTGTTAGACATTATTAATTCTGTTCTGTTTTAATGCTCATGTGTGAAGTTGATGTTTCAATAATTATTCTGATCTTTTATGTATTTACTTATGTCATAATTCCTGTAACACTGATGTATATGTATATTTCTATTCTTTTGTAAAGTCCCTATTACTACAAATGTTATCTGTATTATTATGTTTTTAATGATGTATTTTGTACTGTTGTTATTGTATTCTAATGTTATAAAATTGTAATTGATACCAGTTCATCATATTATTAACTTGTAAATTACATTTCACTGCACACGTTTCTGTTGGTCATAGTATTTGGACAATATGTGAGAAGTAGGGACTGTTAGTGTTTGCACGTGTGTTAATAATCCAGCAAGGGTCTGGACAACAGCATTGCTGGTACTAAGGACAATTCCAAAAACTTTGTGAGTGCACAATTGGTGGTTATGGACCTGCTATATTATCCGCAAGGCTCTTCAATGGTGATTGTGCACCTGCACAGTCACAACAGATGGCTGCTGGCCATCTCTACAAGGACTACAGTGGGTCTGCATCTTTGATGACCCACCAATACCATTATTTCTACGAGGACTACAGTGAGTCTACACCTTTGCTGACTCACCGGTACCATTATTTCTACAAGGACTGCACCTCTGGTGGCCCACCAATACCGTAATCTCTACCAGGACTACAGTGGGTCTGCTCTGTGATCACCTACCTACCAATACTCTTCAAAATTTTGACTGACTCTGCTGTGGGTTTGCTCTGTTGTGGACCAATACCTGTCTGCATGTCAAGAGTCAGCACTGTCTTTCCGTTGTAAGGACAACACTACTTCTTCAAGATTGCATGGAAATCCACTACTTCCATGTGCATTTTCTTCTACTGCTCAGACTTTGAGAAAGAAAAAAAAAACACTGCAATTTTACTGTGACGAATGATCAGGACTGTCTTTATGGACTGTGAGAAAATTTTGCGTTTGACCAACATTGTATCAATAAGTGTGTGCATTTGATTTCTTTGTTATTGTAATTATGAAGAAATTTTTCAAATCTGTATTGGCCACTGCCCAAAACAATTTAAAATATTTTTGTGGGGAGCATGGGGGCTGCGTAAGTTGGCTGTTTAGGTTTTTATATTGGTAACGCCACGTAGCGCTCTGTATGAAAATCACTGGCTGTGCTGTGTGCAGTCTGTAGCTGGTTTGCATTGTTGTTGGAATATCTGCCATTGTAGTGTTGGGCAGCTGGATGTTAACAGCGTGTAGCGTCGCGCAGTTGGAGGTGAGCCGCCAGCAGTGGTGGATGTGGGGAGAGAGGTAGCGGAGTTTTGAAATTTGTAAGACTGGATGTCATGAACTGCTATATATATTATGACTATTAAGGTAAATACATCATTTGTTCTCTATCATAATCTTTCATTTGCTAACTATGCCTATCAGTAGCTAGTGCCTTCAGTAGTTAGAATCTTTTATTTAGCTGGCAGTAGTGGCGCTCGCTATATTGCAGTAGTTCGAGTAACGAAGATTTTTGTGAGGTAAGTGATTTGTGAAAGGTATAGGTTAATGTTAGTCAGGGCCATTCTTTTGTAGGGATTATTGAAAGTCAGATTGCGTTGCGTTAAAAATATTGTGTGTCAGTTTAAACACAGTCATGTATAATTGTTCAAAGGGGACGTTTCACAGTTTCCACCATTTTTTCTAGCTACAAAGAATGCAGTGTGAAAATTCATCATTTCTTTCGTCCAGTAACGGTTGGCGTATTATTAGAATTTTCCTATGATTATCCGTCATAGAAAGCAGTCGTTAGAACGAGGACGTCTAGCGCGCGTGTCTCGTAGAGCAACAGTTGAGTGATCGACAGTGGAGGATTCAGCATCGAAATGTATTTTATTTATTTGGCGTATGGCTAATACAGACATATCATGAAATTACATATACATATGTACATATTGACACACAAGAAACTTAAGTTTGTCTTTACAACTGAATATCCAGTCCTTCAATCCAGCGCACTGCTTCTGGAGTTGCTAGCAGGAAGTCCTCTTTGGCGCCGTGATAGGCTCGAATCCGGCATTCACTGACAATGTGGTGAACAGTCTGGTATGGAGCCCCGCAGTCACAAGCTGGATCAGGCAGCTTGTTCCACTTAAAGAGAGCATCCCTGCATCGCCCATGGCTGGTACGGATTCTGTTGAGAGTAGACCACGTCTTGCGTGGTAAGTCGAATCCACTTGGAAGTTTAGCACCTGGGAAGATGTTATGCAGGTGCACATCTGTCACGGCTTCCCACCGACCTTTCCATTCTTCAAGAGGTTTGAAATTCTTAGCAACCATGTCAGCAGCATCGCACAGAGTTGGATGACGTAATTTCAGTCTCTTGCGATTTAAAAGTGGCAGGTCGCTATGCACGGGTAGGTTAGAATTCCTGGAGATCTTGTGGAATTCTCTCATAAGGGCAGTACATCTGTGTAGATCAGGAGGCATTATACCGGTTAACAGTGGAAGCCAATAAACTGGAGTAGATCTGATTGTGCCATATATTATGCGCATTGTCGTATTCAGCTGGGTATCAACAAGCCTTGTATGATGACTATTCATCCAAACAGGTGCACAATACTCAGCACTTGAGTATACAAAGCCCAGAGCTGAAGTTCGCAGGGTGGTTGCTGAAGATCCCCAGGTAGTTCCGCATAGCTTATGGAGGATGTTGTTTCGAGTCCTCAGCTTTTGAGCTAAGTTAAGAAGGTGTTGTTTGAAGCATAGTGTACGATCCAGGATGACACCAAGATATATTGGGTTCCAGTTGTGATGAAGAATTCTGCCTCTGAAACTTACCTCCAGTTTTACGTTCGCCAACTGGTTATTTAGATGGAAGCAACACACTTCTGTTTTACTCACACTGGGTTGGAGTCCCCAGATTTTGAAGTAATTGTCTAATGCAGACAGGTCATTGGCTAAAATCTCTTCTGTTGTCTTCATTTGCTGGTGTTTGACGGCTAGAGTCAGGTCATCGGCATAGCAGTATTTTCTGGACGAAGTGTCAGGTAGATCAGATAGATATAGGTTGAACAGTAAGGGTGAGAGAACTGATCCTTGAGGCAATCCGTTGTTCAGCTTCCTCTTCTTAGTTATGTTGCTTCCAGTGATTACCTGGAACTTCCGATCACTTAGCATGCTGTTAATCAGTCGAGCCATTGTTCTGCAGGGTATGATGCGGAGAAATTTGTAGATAAGGCCTTCCCTCCACACAGTGTCGAAGGCGGCAGTTAGATCAACAAATGCCACAGATGTTTTCTGCTTCATTTGGTATCCTGACTCTATGAAGGATGTGAGAGACAATACTTGATCACAGCAGCTACGCTCTGGTCTGAAGCCTGCCTGATCAACTGGAACGTTCTCTAAGATAGCGCTACTTATTCTGTTATATATTAGCCTTTCAAAAAGCTTGTAGCAGCAGCTGAGTAGGGAAATGGGGCGATAGTTTTCTACCCTGTTGCTGGGTTTGCCAGGTTTCAGAAAAGATATTATCTTCACCTTTTTAAACTCAGATGGAAGTTGACCAGTCAGCAGGATGTCAGTGAAGAATTCTGCAAGCCATTTCTTAGCTTTTCCTCTCATGTGGATCAGGAATTCTGGGTGGATACCATCGAATCCAGGTGCCTTAAGAGGTTTGAGGTCCTTCAGTCCAGAGTCAATGTCTGAAACTGTGAAGGGATGGGTATACTCAGATAAGGGAGATGCCTTCTTTTTAAGGTCACGAAGCTGTCGTCTGATATGTCTTGTATGTTTCTTGTCAGGAGGTACTCTTGGGGTGGTAATGATGTGGGAAGCAATTTGGTCTGGTGTTACTTCGGAATTTTTTCTGCATGCTGGTGCACTTCCTCCCAGTTTTCTCAGAAGACTACATGCTTTCCTGCTCGAGTGGGTAAAGTCCATAGTTTTGACTGTTTCTGCCCATTTCTGCATCCGAGGCATGTCTAAGCTGGACAATAGTTCCGTAGCTATCTCTGGGTCACCACTTTGCTGGAAGTATTGGTACAGTGTTTCACTTTCCTCATTCCGTCCTGGAACATATTCTTATCGGTATCCTCTTGGCATACACTTTTTAGCTGTTGCTGTTACTGCACCAATGAAGCGTTGATAGTTATTATGTGATGGAGGTCTCCATCGAATGGTCTTATCCAGTTCCGTTGAAAACTTCATCCAGTCGGCTTTCTGGAAATTCCATCGAGCATGCGGAATTGATCGTATGACAGGAACAGTGCAGCCAATTTGTATTATTACAGGTCTGTGTTGGCTGTGAGGAAAGGCATCTATCACTTTCCTTGTGGTGTTGATGGGAAAGCCAGTTTCGTTGCAGCTAACAAAGCATAAGTCAGGATTTGAATCCTTGTCCCAAGCAGCTGACCTGAAAGTGCCTTGATCTTTGGCATCAAACACTAGATGAAGATTATTCTCTTCGATCCATTCTGCAAGCATGCTCCCATTTTCATCATTTTGAGATTGCTTCCAAAGTTCATGGTGACTATTGAAGTCTCCTATGTAAATTGCAGGATGTTCTGCTGTGTGTAGGACAAAATCAGGCCATGTTGTTTTGGGTGGTTTGTAAACATTTGTAATAGTAATGCCGTGCAATTGTATGACAACTGTATGTATATCTGCCTCCACACTTACAGAAATCAGCGAAGCTTCGTTTATGTTGTTACGGACATACGTAGCAATTCCATACACCTCGTGGTAAGTTACACCAAGTGCAGAATATCCAGGAATTCGACCTCGGCTTCGGAATATTTCTTCGCTGGAAACACGAGTTTCTTGAATGGCGACGACATCGATATCGTTGTCCAGCAAAAATTTTGACAGGTAGTCACACTTTGCCCTGCTAATGCTTTCGATATTCAGTTGAAGGAGTCTGATAGTTGGTCCAATGTTTCTTGTTAATGAGCTCTGAAAAGAACTGTTTCTGCTATTTAGTTGATATGTCATTGCCAGGAGATCCTATGGATAGTCTGGCTGCCTGTAATCACTGTTGTTCAATTAGCACCACCCAGGAGGCACGTGTAGGGTATTTATATTTGTCAATGGATAGAGTTTTATCATGCATCGCTGGCTCTCCTGTAACGCCAAATACAATCACAATCAAGACCAAACAAAGCACTGCCCTTTGTGAGTCTACTAGCATCTGACGAACGTTCCGATAACATTTAAACGCACCATAAAGAACGTTGTAGTTCATCTCCTAAGTGTCTACATTGTAAAGCTTCAGGTTCCTAAAATAAGATCACACCAAGTCGCAAATGCCGGTTCACGCCTGGGGTAAAGAAAATAGAAACAATATACTGAAAAGGAAAATAATATCCTGTAATGATGAACAAAAGGCTGTAATTCGAAATTGTAGACAATAAGACAGCCAAGAACATAAAAATATAAATTATAAGACCAATCTGAAGTCGTGAGAAGTTGTAATTATAAGTGTTGGTAAAGTGGTAAAGGATGTCAGTCGTGCCTGCGAGGTAAAAACAGAGCTCACCACTTGTCGCATAATCAAAATGTCTCTAAGCACTATGGGACTTAACTTCTGAGGTCATCAGTCCCCTAGAACTTAGAACTACTGAAACCTAACTAATCTAAGGACATCACACACATCCATACCCGAGGCAGGAATCGAACCTGCGACCGTAGCGGTCGCGCGGTTGCTGACTGTAGTGCCTAGAACCGACGGCCACGTGGCATAATCGACAGGCTCGATTACGGACCTCTGATACAGAGTCCAGCAGGCTCTGAATCAGAGGCTCAGACGGTTCTGCGACCGTGTAGGCTGGAGATTCCTTGACTTGAGCCATAGGCTGTTAGGACCACGGGTCCAGCTAAATGAATCAGGAGACCATTACATGCTACACGGGTAGCGGGGACTGTTTGGCGTGTACAGGTCAGTTTTTTTTTGGGGGTTACATGGTCTCGGAGGAACACAGAAAGGGCTTCAGGCTCAAAAGGTGTAGGTCGAACACTGGAAGAACGTAGATACAGAAAACATTGGTATACCAGCTGTAAACTGTCGTAGCCCTGTTGTGAAAGTAATAGAACTCCAAGTGCTAATCGAAAGCACTGATACTCAAATCGTTAGAGGCACTGAAATCCGGCTAAAGCTGGAGATAAGCTCAGCTGAAATTTTTGTGAAGGACATATCGATGCCCAGAAAGTATGAGATAAATACAGTGGACGGTGGCGAATTTGTTGCTATTAGAAATAGTTTGTCTTGCAGCGAAATTGAAGTACAAAGTTCTTGTGAGTTCGCATGAGAAGGGATTATTGTGGTCAACCGAAATAAAATAATAATTGGACCCTTTTACCGACCTCCCATCTGAAATGATACAGTTGCTGAAAGGTTCAATGAGAACTTGAGTCTAAATTCAAACACGTACCCGACTCTTGTTTACCCTCGATACCCTGGCGAAAATACATGTTTATACCCTGAGGTACACACGAAACATCGTCCGAAATTGTGCTAAACGCATTCTCTGAAATTAATTTCGTGCAATTAGTTCATGCGGCCACTCGAATGGTAAACGGTTGTCTAAGCACACTTAAACTCTTATCAACAAATAATCCTGAGCACCAAAACGGATACAAGGATTAGTGAACACAAGGTCGTCGCAGCGAAACTGGATGATGTAGCTGCCAAAGCGAACAAAAACAAACGAAAAATATATCTGATGAAAAAAGGAGTTAGAAAGAGATTCTGGTCGTGTGTAAAGCACGCTAGCTACAAGACACAATCAATTCCTTCACTATGTGATAGCAATGGAAATACTATCGACGACAGTGCTGCTGAAACAGGGTCTACTAAACACAGACTTCCAAAAATCGTCTACCAAAGAAGACGAAGTAAATATTCCAGATTTCAAATCTAGAACAGCTGCCAATAAGAGCAACTTAGAAATAGATATCCTTGCTGTAGTGAAACAACTTAAATCACTTAATAGAAGCAGGTCTTCCGATACACACTGTATACCACTCAATTTCCTTTCTGAGTATGCACACACAATAGCTCCATATTCAACAACCACACACAATCGCTTGCTCGCCAAAAGATCCGTACCCAAAGAATGGAAAGTTACACAGATCACATCAGTATTAAAGTAAGGCGGAACGCGTAAACCGCTAAATTACAGGTTCGCATAATTAACGTCGATAGGCAGCCGGATTTTGTAACGTATATTGTGTTCGAACTTTATGAATTACCTCGAAGAGAACGGTCTATCGACTCATAGTCAACATCGATTTATAAAACATCGTTCTTGTGACACACAAGTAGCTCAAGAATGATATTTTCACTCTGCATCGAAGTGTGCGCTGATGTGAAATTTCCTGGCTGACCGAGAATCTAACTCGAGACATTTGCCTTTCCGTTGCAAGTGTTCTACCGGCATCAAAATGATCCACTATATGTCTAATAAAAATTAACCGTGTCTTGACTCAGAGTTGAAAACTCTTGACAAACATATACATCGAAAAAACATATACATTGAAAAAGTTCAAAGACAGGCAGCACGTTTTGTATTATCGCGAAATATGGGAGAGAGTGTCACAAAAATGATACAGTATTTGGGCTGGACATAAATAAAAGAAAGGCGTTTTTCGTTGCGACAGAATCTTCTCACGAAATTCCAGTCACCAATATTCTCCTCCGAATGCGAAAATATTTTATTGATACAGACCTACGTAGGGAGGAATGATAATGACCACGATAAAATAAGGGAAATCAGAGCTCGTACGGAAAAATATAGGTGTTCATTCTTTCCGCGCGCTGTACAAGATTGGAATAATAGAGAATTGTCAAGGTGGTTCAATGAACCCTCTGCCAGGCACTTAAATGTAATTTGCAGAGTATCGATGTAGATGTAACTGTAGAAACAACCAGGTGTTTACAAGACCACACATCCAAATTGTCCCAGATCATTTGCCGTACGACATAATGAACGCATGTCAGCTCTTTGGTTAAGCGAAGATCATGAATCTGTAGTGGCAACTCATCTTTATGACAGCAAATGCATCCCATATGTCAATAAGGCGCTCAAAACCTGTTATAGATGCTCATTTCCAGGCACTGCGCCGTAACATTCTGGCGTTAAATTTACAAGTCAGTGACTTTTGCCATAGCTGTCCCGTATTGATAAAATTATTTCCCATTCGTCTTGCTCCGCTTATCTACTTTCCTTACCGTTTCACGTACCCGTCACGCCATGAGACGGCATACTGCCCCGCTGTGTGCAGTGTTCTGGCTATTTAGTGTCGTTCAAATGTCTGCTTCCACAATCGAACTATTTGGTACAGTAACAATCTCTCAAAATTATGGTTAGTTAACTATAATGTAAATAACTGTACAGAATAGATGTCTACATGCGCACTTAAAAATGTGCTAATATTTCGACGGACACCGTGGACTTGTATAAAGGTTTGTTTGCTAATGAGATCTCTCTGATGATTGTGAGTACATGGAGAACCAAGATCAATGGACTCTACACATATGTATTACAGCTCTTCTGATAGTATGGTGTCCGAAACCTTGAACTACATTCTTTTTATACCCTACAATCACTTTATATATGATAGAAATCGGTTGCTTGAATACTATGCGGCCGGCCGGTGTAGCCGAGCGGCTCTAGGCGCTTCAGTCTTGAACCGCGAGACCGCTACGGTTGCAGGTTCGAATCCTGCCTTGGGCATGGATGTGTGTGATGTCATTAGGTTAGTTAGGTTTAAATAGATCTAAGTTCTAGGGGACTGATGACCTCAGATGTTAAGTCCCATAGTGCTCAGAACCATTTGAAGCATTTAAATACTATGCAAATACCACTATGCGACTGGAAACACCGCTTAAACGATGCATGATTACGGGTAAATGATTCTTTTGGGTTTCATGGACATATTACGCGTGATTTATTTTCTACTCTTGTGCTTGCTTCCTTCTTCATACAAACGAAATTCCTTCGTTTGTTATCCACGATTGAAATTTAGTTACACTACTGGCCATTAAAATTGATACTACAAGAAGAAATTCAGATGACAAACGGGTATTTATTGGACAAATGTATTATAGTAGAACTGACATGTGATTACATTTTTACGCAATTTGGGTGCATAGATCCTGAGAAATCAGTACCCAGAATAACCACCTCT
This sequence comes from Schistocerca serialis cubense, assembly GCF_023864345.2. NCBI lineage: Eukaryota > Metazoa > Arthropoda > Insecta > Orthoptera > Acrididae > Schistocerca > Schistocerca serialis. The sequence goes on along the minus strand of NC_064639.1, from coordinate 751,979,238 downwards.
GGCCGTAATAAAGGCCTCGATACGCCTGGGCATTGAGTCAGAGGTTGGATGGCGTGTACAGGTACAGCTGCCCATACAGCATCAACCCGATACCACAGTTCAAGAGTGGTGAGAGATCTGGAGAATGTGCTGGCCAGGGCAGCAGTCGAATATTGTCTGTATCCACAAAGGCCCGTACAGGACCTGCAACATGCGGTCGTGCATTATCCTGCTGAAATGTAGGGTTTCGCAGGGATCGAATGAAGGGTAGAGCCACGGGTCGTAACATATCTGAAATGGAACGTCCACTGTTCAAAGTGCCGTCAATGCGAACAAGAGGAGACCGAGACGTGTAAGCAATGGCACCCCATAGCATCACGCCGGGTGATACGCCAATATGGCGATGACGAATACACGCTTCCAATGTGCGTTCACCGCGATGTCGCCAAACACGGATGCGACCACCATTATGCTGTAAACAGAACCTGAATTCATCTGAAAAAAAAACGTTTTGCCATTCGTGCACCCAGGTTCGTTGTTGAGTACACCATCGCAGGCTCTCGTGACTGTGATGCAGTGTCAAGGGTAACCGCAGCCATGATCTCCGAGCTGATAGTCCATGCTGCTGCAAACGTCATCGAACTGTTCGTGCAGATGGTTGTTGTCTTGCAAACGTCCCGATCTGTTGACTCAGGGATCGAGACGTGGCTGCGCGATGCGGTATAGCCATGCGGATAAGATGCCTGTCATCTCGACTGCTAGTGATACGAGGCCGTTGGGATCCAGCACGGCGTTCCGTATTACCCTCCTGAACCCACCGATTCCATATTCTGTTAACAGTCATTGGACCTCGACCAACGTGAGCAACAATGTCGCGATACGATAATCCGCAATCGCGATAGGCTACAATTCGACCTTTATCAAAGTCCGAAACGTGATGGTACGCATTTCTCTTCCTTGCACGAGGCATCACAACAACGTTTCACCAGGCATTGCCAGTCAACTGCTGTTTGTGTATGAGAAATCGGTTGGAAAGTTTCTTCATGTCATCACGTTGTAGGTGTAGCCACCGGCGCCAACCTTGTGTGAATGCTCTGAAAAGCTAATGATTTGCATATCACAGCATCTTCTTCCTGTCGGTTAAATTTCGCGTCTGTAGCACGTCACCTTCGTGGTGTAGCAATTTTAATGGCCAGTAGTGTAGATATTGCTTAATAGAAGGGACGATCAAAGAGATTCCGATCGTAAGGTGTACAGTCCGCAGTCGATACGCCTATCAAGCATAATCTCCTTGACCATTGATGGAATCTTACCACCGACGCACTAGGTTGAAGATACACGTTTGGTAAGACAGCGTGCCGGCCGGAGTGGCCGAGCGGTTAAAGGCGCTACAGTCTGGAACCGCACGACCGCTACGGTCGCAGGTTCGAATCCTGCCTCGGGCATGGATGTGTGTGATGTCCTTAGGTTGGTTAGGTTTAAGTAGTTCTAAGTTCTAGGGGACTTATGACCACAGCAGTTGAGTCCCATAGTGCTCAGAGCCATTTGAACCATTTGAAGACAGCATGCTGGTGCGTGAAAATTCGTATCCGCTTGCTGAACGTCCGCGCCAGACTGGAATTGTCGATCCTTCAAAGCATATCTTGAAGGGCCGAAGGTGTGATAATCGCATGGGGAGAGGACCATAGGGTGAATGCTCGAGGGTTCTGCCGCTTGAGTTGGCGTAGCGTCTGCCTCGTGACATTTGCGATATGGGGACGTGTGTTATTCTGAAACAGCAGCACCGCTTGCAGTTTCACCGGTTTTCGACGGTCATGCTACCCCATACACTTTATTCACTCCCCGATTGATAGCTACCAATGTTTGTCCTTCGATAGTCAAGAAAAGAATAACAACAAGCCGGCCGGAGTGGCCGTGCGGTTAAAGGCGCTGCAGTCTGGAACCACAAGACTGCTACGGTCGCAGGTTCGAATCCTGCCTCGGGCATGGATATTTGTGATGTCCTTAGGTTAGTTAGGTTTAACTAGTTCTACGTTCTAGGGGACTAATGACCTCAGAAGTTGAGTCCCATAGTGCTCAGAGCCATTTGAACCAGCCAGCCAATATCAACATACTGGACCTTGTTGGATGCTTTTGGTAATAACACTGACATATTCACGTTTCCGTATTTACGGCTGGCTCGTCGGAAAGACACGATTGCCATAGTAAACTATTGCCTACATGTCGGTGTTTGTATACCCGCATCGGAATCGCGGTAGACTGCATATACGCTGCTGCAACCCCCTCAAATAAAAAATTTTTCAAGGCTACTTACATTTAGCCAGGCACCAGTACCATATCTGTAGCACTTAGAACAGTTATTGCAATGAAATGAAGTTATATACTGGAATCTATTTAATAAATCTTTAAGTCTGGTCCCGTTAGACATGTGAATCACATAGTATAGTGTATTATAATTAGTCACACCTCCTAAGATATATGTTGCACATCGATGGCGAGAGAAATGTGGGGATCAATTTAACTTACGGATAGGCCTACAGAGATTATTTGTTCGATAGAATCAGTAAATCAGTTTCAGAGAGGCTAATCCAAACTTTCATCCTAAACGTAATTGGAAACAATACCTTAAAGTTGTATCTGCAGTTGCGTTTCATACATTTGCACATACAATCTTGCGGTACAGCTTACAGTCACGTCTAGAATCCAAGTTTTCGTTAATTTTTCACAAATTTTCAAACAACCCACTATCAATATTATGGGAACTGAATCGTATATGGTTTGAAACGAAAACGCCACCATAAAATCTGGCCAGAGAGACATATAAAGAATGTCTGACTATTGGCTGTGCCACGAGAAGACCAATGCGAATTCACACCCAAAAATCGGCTGAATGCACTCTGTGTGTTGATCGAACACTCCGTGATATATTGTCATTTTCCCACTGCATAACCAGTCAGAGTCTATAAACTGGTGAGGCCATTGTCGAATGGTTCAGCTGCAGGAACTACCGTTTCCTTACTCTTGACGAAAATAACGCAGCTCATTTCAACCTGAACCTGCTGAAACGGAGAACGTAAAGCGCCTTTTGCTCTAGTGTTACTTGTTGCAGTGTTACCGCCATTTGGACTGAACGCACATAGGATAATCAACAAGAGAGTAAACTAGCTGCACCTGAGAGAGCAATTTCGGTAACCACACCCATCTGTAATGAACTGCTGTCGCAAAGGTAAACGTTTGTTTAACCGAGTAATTCAAAATTTACCTCTAGTTTCTATTTCCGTTTGTGTAGAGTATACAGTCTCGTTAAACCTGTTGAATCTGTCTGAAACAACCTGATATGCCTTTTTAGTCTTGACGAGGCCTGTGTGGCTGTAAGCGTGCTTTCATTGTGAGAGGCCATCCGTGTGTTATAGTGCAGTTCGCAGTGCGCCTGAGGGGGAACTCTGGCTGTCCGCGCTCTTGCAAGGGCTTGGAGCCGGGTCGCCTTATTTAGCACCAAGTTGTCACCTCCCCTGCTCTCCCCCTCATCCAGCTGCTGGCTGACACTCCAGATCTCGTGCCCTCCGGCTCTGCGTCCCCAGACGATTCCAGCCCCTCGCCCATTACGGAGCCCCGAGTGGCTAAAGCTAAGCTCGACACGTTCGTCCTCAAATGAATGTTCGCCGGAGAGAATGCGATCACGTAATGGCCTGGACCACGGGGTGACAGAGTAGCACTGGCGAGAGCAGTGGTGCTGACTAGACCATTAAACAGCAAAAGAAAGACTAAGGCAATGTTCATGCTTGCTTCTCTGTCACAAGCACAATGCTCAACGAAAGTAAGTAGTACACTCTTCAGGATTAAGAAACATTCTGCTTCTCAAGTAATCTCCGGCTCTTTCTGTAATGCCTGTCCCTAATCCATACTAATAAGCTTACTGGACAAAAATTATTCAACTGTAGAGAAATCATTACAAGTATCATCTGATGCCGTGTAATTCCGCCCCTGGTGTTGATAATCGCCTATACCGGTTTCGCAAGCCAGTCCACAACGTTGCATAGGTACGTCGCAGCAACGGTGAGCCACTCGCTGAAGATTTGATCGCAAAATTTCGCCAAATTGTAGGAATGATGATGTCGTTGTTTCACCCGCTGTTCCAACATGACCCACAGATTTTATACGGGGTTCAAGTCGGGTGACTTTGCAGGCTAACGAGATGTAATAGAGTGGGCGGTTGGGGGGATGTTTAGAAAACCTCAGTTTCTTCCAGCTCAATAAGCTTTTCTATTGTCGTCTTTATGTGCCTGTATGAGCAATAGCTTCTTGGTAGGTGACCGAGTCAAGATCTCATAGGACTTAATTCCCGTCGTAATTTTCTCACGATAACGGTATGGGATAGACCTACAATCATTGCTTGAAGCAGCTCCTGTCGAGTTTGGAAGCGATTTTGGTTCACTATGCGTGAAATGCGTCTCTTGTCCCTCACATTCATTATATTTTCCCGACTGCAATTCTGACGTTGTGCTTCGTAGCCACGTATATTACACTAGTGCCTGTAGATACAGAAAGGTATGTGCTAAGGTCTGATCAGGGTAGCTCCAGAAAATAGTCGGTAGCGGCCAACCGCAAGGTAGAACGAGTATAATATCTTTGAGTAGGAGGATCTTTGATGGTTAAGAGAGCCTGACGCGCGTAGTAAAAAACCGGAGAGTCGCAGCTAGGTGCCCGGAGGAAGCAGACGTCTGGTGACAGCGCTAAGGTAGGTCGCTGCCCCTGACCAAACTTTAGAACGTAAATGAGAGAAGGTATATAATCATTTCAAATTGGATTTTGTTAGATAATGTTCAGGGCTAGGATTTGTATGTCCAAGGTTTGACGCAGTAAGCGTTTTGTAAAATTTTTTGTAACAGTGATTCGTGCTACGAAAATGTTTGAAATAGGTTTTGTGTATGAATTAAAAATTTAACAACGTATATATTGTGATCAACATTGTGTTTATATCAAACAGCCTGAATTACACTCCTGGAAATGGAAAAAAGAACACATTGACACCGGTGTGTCAGACCCACCATACTTGCTCCGGACACTGCGAGAGGGCTGTACAAGCAATGATCACACGCACGGCACAGCGGACACACCAGGAACCGCGGCGTTGGCCGTCGAATGGCGCTAGCTGCGCAGCATTTGTGCACCGCCGCCGTCAGTGTCAGCCAGTTTGCCGTGGCATACGGAGCTCCATCGCAGTCTTTAACACTGGTAGCATGCCGCGACAGCGTGGACGTGAACCGTATGTGCAGTTGACGGACTTTGAGCGAGGGCGTATAGTGGGCATGCGGGAGGCCGGGTGGACGTACCGCCGAATTGCTCAACACGTGGGGTGTGAGGTCTCCACAGTACATCGATGTTGTCGCCAGTGGTCGGCGGAAGGTGCACGTGCCCGTCGACCTGGGACCGGACCGCAGCGACGCACGGATGCACGCCAAGACCGTAGGATCCTACGCAGTGCCGTAGGGGACCGCACCGCCACTTCCCAGCAAATTAGGGACACTGTTGTTCCTGGGGTATCGGCGAGGACCATTCGCAACCGTCTCCATGAAGCTGGGCTACGGTGCCGCACACCGTTAGGCCGTCTTCCGCTCACGCCCCAACATCGTGCAGCCCGCCTCCAGTGGTGTCGCGACAGGCGTGAATGGAGGGACGAATGGAGACGTGTCGTCTTCAGCGATGAGAGTCGCTTCTGCCTTGGTGCCAATGATGGTCGTATGCGTGTTTGGCGCCGTGCAGGTGAGCGCCACAGTCAGGACTGCATACGACCGAGGCACACAGGGCCAACACCCGGCATCATGGTATGGGGAGCGATCTCCTACACTGGCCGTACACCACTGTTGATCGTCGAGGGGACACTGAATAGTGCACGGTACATCCAAACCGTCATCGAACCCATCGTTCTACCATTCCTAGACCGGCAAGGGAACGTGCTGTTCCAACAGGAGAATGCATGTCCGCATGTATCCCGTGCCACCCAACGTGCTCTAGAAGGTGTAAGTCAACTACCCTGGCCAGCAAGATCTCCGGATCTGTCCCCCATTGAGCATGTTTGGGACTGGATGAAGCGTCGTCTCACGCGGTCTGCACGTCCAGCACGAACGCTGGTCCAACTGAGGCGCCAGGTGGAAATGGCATGGCAAGCCGTTCCACAGGACTACATCCAGCATCTCTACGATCGTCTCCATGGGAGAATAGCAGCCTGCATTGCTGCGAAAGGTGGATATGCACTGTACTAGTGCCGACATTGTGCATGCTCTGTTGCCTGTGTCTATGTGCCTGTGGTTCTGTCAGTGTGATCATGTGATGTATCTGACCCCAGGAATGTGTCAATAAAATTTCCCCTTCCTGGGACAATGAATTCACGGTGTTCTTATTTCAATTTCCAGGAGTGTATAATCCATATCCTTTGCTTGTGTTGAATATGAAAATGAGTAGTAAACTAAAGTTACCCACCAATGAAAGAACCAAGTAAACATGAGGGCCAGAAGTTAATTTTCCAGTACCATCTTAATGCCATTGCACAAACGGCATTATTCTCTTAAACTTGATTGCTGAGTCAAATACACGTTGCATTTCTGGCAAAATGGAGGAGTGCAAGAAACAAGTTCACAGACGCAGTCAGATGCAAGTTTGCTGAATAATTAATTTAGAACAATCTTATCACTGATACTTTCACAGAATAAAAGGATGCAATTTTGGTTGGATACTTTCAACACGTTTGAAAGTCTGACACTCTGACACGTCCTTACAATTATCCGTGTTTACGTACAACGTCCGCGTCAAACCTGTCTCACTGATGGCTACTGCGTCAAGCTCATGTAGAGGCAGAGGAAGCTGTTGAGCATCTGACTCGGTCGCTGTGACATCTGTAAGGGTTTAACGGTTCATTTGCGCGTGCGTACTGGAGTTCAAATGGTTCAAATGGCTCTGAGCACTATGCGACTTAACTTCTGAGGTCATCAGTCGCCTAGAACTTAGAACTAATTAAACCTAACTAACCTAAGGGCAATACACACATCCATGCCCGAGGCAGGATTCGAACCTGCGACCGTAACGGTCGCTCGGTTCCAGACTGCAGCGCCCAGAACCGCACGGCCACTCCGGCCGGCGTACTGGAGTGACCAATTTGTTGGCCTAAGAATTATTATAATTGTGAAAGTAACTATGTCTGCTACGTTTTGAGGAATAAACTTGCTGAACCGATATTTATGGAATCTGGCACGGGAATAGGCTGAATCCTAAAGAAGAACATGGGCGACTAGAGAAAGAAAAGACAAAAAAATTCGACCCATAAGTGGGTTAAGTAGGGAATGGAACATTTTTTAGGGTTCCGTAACCTAGTCTGTGAAAACGTTAACATTATAGGATCACTTTTTTTGTCCATTTGTCGGTTTGTCTGTCTGTCTCTCGGTCTGCTCGAGTGTTCAAAACCCCTTTGCGCATGGACGGACAGATGTATCATGTTGAAATTTGTATCACGCATTAAGATTTAAGGTCCGTTGGGGTTTTCTAGAAAAGTGAAGCATCTATGTTAATGCTGTCAAAAGATACGGCCATTCATGTCACATATTTTGATACTCGAAAACTCACCCGTTAAAAGCAACTGGATACTTTATGTAGACCTACAGTCATGAAATTTGGAAGAAGCAAGGTTCACACTACACGTAAATGAAAAAGAATTAGAAAATCATTAATTTGCAATTCATCACACGAATCTCTTTTGTCATTTGTTATCCGCCTTCGAATTCGAGATTAAAAGATTCTGGAATGTCTTGGTATACCTGGGACCATTACTTGACAATGTTAATGTCGATAACAGGCAAAAATCGTTGTGACTGGCGATGCCCGAAATGGATGAACTGTCTATACACATAATAAAGTTTGTACGAAACTCTCAGTGTGCGAGTCCTACTAGCATACTGGCCAGTTTTCTTTACATCAAGTCAGCGTTTCGGAGTATTTCTGGATTATTCCGTTGCAGTAAGAATCAAATATTTGAGGTGTTACAACAAAAGAATACGACAATGAGCCCGAGAAAATTATTTAAAACAGTGGCGTCGGGAAAGCCTTCAAAAACGTAACATTACCATGGTTAATGCCTCAATAAGTCAGATATAGCGCACAGTTCTGACAGCTCGATCTTCAGAAGTTAATCGAACCCAAAAGACCTTGGGGAAATTTCAGATCCATGTACGTCATGCGGCATTAAGAGCTAGAGAGACATTAAGTCTGTCATAAGCACGTTTCATTTTAGACAATGAGCGTCAGGTGCGTGTTATAATTTCAGAGACGCTTGAAGATGCTCAAGGAATGCGTCACTAACATATTGTGCAACTAAGAGAGACGTCGGGCCTTTTCTGCTTATAAGATAGTAATTCCGACTAAAAGCTGATTTTGGAATGATCATAAATAATCGTAAAAACCGTATATTTCTTATGGATAACTCTATGCGGTGGGGTCACATATTGCGACCCACAAAACGTTTAAGCTAATGTAAAAAAAAAAGGTCAAAAATGATCTTTTAGAACTGTTTTGAGGTAAGATCATGCAATAGACAGTTTGAAGAAAGAATGTTTGAAGTTTTTAATATTTTTAACTAAGATTCGACACATGAAGCAATAATGAGAATACATTACTATGTATCTATAAAACGGCGTTACGTAAATGTATGCATACACCCACATATATCTGTACCACTATAGGCCCAGATATTTATAAAGAGAAGGATATCTGGTCAGACGAGTGTAGAGAAATAACAGTAGGAGAAATGGTATACCGGGAGTAGGATTTGTTATGAAGAGGAAGGGAGAGCAGAGACTGAGTTACTGTGAATTGTTCAATGATAATGTTGCTCTCACCAGCATCGACAGCAAACCAACGCCGACCAAATAGTTCAGGTTTATGCATAAAAAGAAGACGAAGAGGAAGTGTATGAGAATACTGAACGAGTAATTCACTATGTAAAGAGCAATTAAAATCCAATAGTGGTGTGTGATAGGAATTTGGTTGTAGAGGAAGCAGTAGAAGAAAGGATTACGGGAGAATATGGACTAGGTAACCGGAATAAGAAACGAAGAAGACTGAGTTCTGGGAATAAATGTCAGCTCTTAGTAGCGAATGCTCTAGTCAAAAGTCACAAGGGGTAGAAGTATGCTTGGAAAGCCCTCACGGCTAGCCGCGCGGTCTAACGTGCTGCTTCCCGAGCGGGAAGGCGTGCAGGTCCCCCGGCATGAATCCGCCCGGCGGATTAGTGTAGGGGGCGGTGTGCCGGCCAGCCTGTGAATGGTTTTTCAGGCCATTTTAAATCAGCCTCGGCGTATGCGGGCTGGTTTCCCTTATTCCACCTCAGTTAAACTATGTCAGCGGTTGCTGGGCAAACGCTGTCTCCACGTTCGCGTACACCATAATTACTCTACCACGCAAACATCTGGGGCTACATTCGTCTGGTGTGAGGCGTTCCCAGAGGAGGTCCACGGGGGCCGAGCTGCTCAATAACCCTGGTGTGGGGCGGGGGAGGGGTGGGTGGACTCGTGTGGCCTGTTTTGGAGTTGTGAAACACTGAGGGCTACGGCGGGACGAAACCTCTCTGTCCTTTCTAGGTCCCCAGTTCAATACACAATACACATACAATGCTTGGAAAAGACGGGGGAAGTAGAGGAAGATGTCATTTAGATTACGTCAAGTTCAGGCAGAGATATCGAAATAAAATACGGGGCTGTAGGGTGTACCGAGGATCAAATATAGACTCAGTCCACAATTTAGTGATTATGAAGAGTTATAATAAGTTTAAGAGGAGAGCCAGGAAGAAACGGTGTGCAAAGGAGTGGGATACAGATAAACCAAGTAATGTAGAGACATGCTTGAGGTTCTCTGTAGACTGTAGACTGTTCAGTTGAAGAGGAATAACATCTTTAAAAAGGCAATGACAGAAATTGGAAAGAAAAACGTATGTACAAGGATATAAGTACGAGAAAGGTAACTGAGAAAAAATCATAGGTAACAAGAAATATTCAGTTGATCGACGAAGGACGGAAGTAAAAAGAAGTTCAGGTGAATTCCGGAATACAGAAATACAAGTCACTTAGGAGTGAAAGAAATGAGAAATGCTGGGAAGGCAACATGCCTCTGCATATACAAAAGTCAAAACAACCTTCGGTGAAATTAAAAGCAAAGGCGGTAACATTAAGAAGGCAACTGGAATTCCACTGTTAAATGCAGAAGAGAGGGCGTACAATGCCCTTCTGTAGCACTGCAGCGAGAAGGAAGCGACTCTCCCTTACTTCTCTTGTTTCTGTATCACTAACCTGGTGTCTTGCTGCTTCGGTAGTCCCTCGTTGCACAATAGTAGCGCTCAGGCACTAGGTTTAATGTAGGTTTTTGTTCCTGCTGATGTAGGGTGTGTCGGGATGCCCGTTATTAAATGTTAACAACAATTTTTATTATACTCTTTTTAATAAAGAAAATACTTTGAGGCACACGTCATAGAATTTCCAATCTAGCGGCTCTTGGCTAAGCCATTATATTCAACCCTTTACAACACATTAACACATTTCTCACTTTCCATACTCGTGATATACATTACCCAAGACATGTGGCGTTCAATGATAACTGACCTTCAGTTCACATTTTGTTTAACAGCTGGACCGTTCTTTTGGAGCCACCCCCGGTTACTAGACCGTGCTTTTTGAGTGGCGCCTCTCTTTCCGACGGACAAGAGAGACCCCACCTTTCTCCCTCAGTCAATAAGGACACTTCAATCGTTTCCATTATGTATCTAAACTTTCAGCACATGGGCGTTTAGATCGCTGTTGCCAAGCAGATCTGACGTCACGTTTGCGGACATTGTGACGGAAGTTTGTCTCGGAACACTGTCTCAGACGGTAAGATCCTACTCCCGAATAGTCGGATCGTGTCCCTACTAAGGTTGCACAACGTTTCCTGCTATGATTTTATCATTAATACTCGTGGTTGATGCATAATTGTCAGATGTACATGTAGCGTGGCTGCTACTGAGCATTCCCGATTGCATGAATGTACGAAATACTTGGCCTAAACACGTGAAGGGAATGCACGTATGCATTACAGGCGGACGGGTGAAAAGGATTCACTGATGGCTAAGGCGGGGGGAGGGGGGGGGGGCAACACCATACTGAATTACTTAATTCAAGCATTATCGATGGAGAGCACGAACTTGTCAGTCATTTTCAACCACGTGTCCGGATACTTTTCATCTCATAGTGTATGTAGGATTATCTGGACACACGTTATACCTCGATTGATCCAATTACTATTGAATGGTGTAATTCCGCTTGGCTTACTCGGCTTGCACGTAGCGAGATTTATTTATGTAATATCAAAAGTAGCGTGATTTTTTCAGCTCATCTTGTTGCAGGCGTTTATAATGAAGGTATGCATGCACTTCAGTGTAGAGCTATGTATCCGTTGCAAGTCTCTCTTAGGGCCACATTCAAACACTGGTAAATGCGTTCTTAGAACGGTGAGACTTTATTCATTTTGCACAGATTCACATTACCCCCAGCTACAGTATTTGTTTATCCTGGATGTCATCAACGGTTGTTAAGGCAAACATATAATCGTATTCAGAGAACGGTACACTTTATAAGCAGTGATTAGTTCAGTCACGATGCAAGAATCTAATACAGTTATGTGGCTAAATTTTGGCTAGGTTAATACCCATGTGATATTCTACAATTATTATGTAAATGTTCTCTATTAGAAGCTCACTTATAAAGTTTATGCATAAAGTTAATATAATTAAACAGCAATCACATTTAGAAGGTCATATTTGTACGCTTCACAGAGATTGCGTGAAACGTGCACAACTACACATTCGAAGAATTCAGATACGAAACTTTCACATAGGCTCTAATTATGGTTTAAAAACGACACCAATAAGTATAAAAAATTCAACTTATACAAATTCTTCCTGACAAACTTTCGGTAGAGTTTGAAATCTTATTGTATAAAGGGAAATAAAAAAGGTTCCAATTGAAGGTCCCACAACTCAGAATCGGTATGCCAATCAGGCAAAATCATTGTGATCGCTGAAGCAATCATCTCACCAATGCACCAGGTTGAAGATATCCTTTTGGTGAAATATGGTGTCCTGCTGCGTGAAGAAGTCCGTAACTGCCACCTGCCCATCCTCATCCGACAGGAACTGTTGATCTTTCAAGGGCCTTTTTAAGGGACTGAAAGCGTGATAATCGTATGGGGAAAGGTTAGAACTGTAGTGCGGGTGTTCAAACGTCTCCCACTTGAGTTCGAGTAACTTCTGCGCTACAACATTTGAGATTGTCACGGAGGATCAGTACCTAGCACCTAGTTTTCGGAAGACATGCTGCACCATACATACTTTTCATTCTCTGAAGTATATCTGTCGGTGTTTCTCTTCGGCAGCCAAGAAATGAATAACAGAACATTGATCCTGTTCGGAGTCTTTTGGTAATAACGTCGCCATAGTTAACGTTTTAGAAAATAGCGCACGTACATTGGAAAGGCAGGAATGCTACAGTAATCCCTTGACTTCATGTCGGTGCTTAAATACACCCATCAGTGCCAAGCAAGGCTGCATATATGCTGCAGCAACGCTCGCAAATGAAAGCTTTTTGGTCGCCCTTTATGTAATCCGCCTGAAGTTATAAGACTAAATTCATTTCAGCTTTGCTGTTTGTCATCTTCTTCCGTGTAATTCGCCTTTTTCTGTAAGTACTGAAACCTCTTTTGAGTTAAAGAACCGGATGTCACACGCAGATTTGCCACATTAATGGTGGTAAAGTGCGTTGCGTAAGTTTCAGTTAATCTGATACTCAGATCATAAAGAGTGATGTGTGTAATACCCACAGAAATTGGAAAACAGCGTCTAAGTCGTTTTGTCTGTGCAAAATAACAACGGTACGTTGATTGGTAGCAATCCATCTGACGACTGAAGAACATGTAAAAGCGTAGCGGAGAGACACATTAAAATGATTTAATTCTTCAGTTTCTCCCCATGCGTTAATTCATTCAACAACCCACGGATATACTGCTGGATCATGGTATCCACTGGGAACAATATTTTGGCAATCAGACTGTTCGTCATCGTCAGGTAATCTGACGATGGTGACATGTCTGCTCTCCTAAATATTGTTACCGCTGGACACTCTGAACCAACAGGTTCAGTCACGGAGTGTTCCCTTACACAAAAATAGTGCTTGGTCCTGGCCCTTTATGCATTTCACTTGATATACTTAAATTCACAGTCAGACTTAAAATTTGCACTTCCAGTATTCCCGACAGAAACAGGATTACTACCCGTGACTCTGTATGATATAACAATAGTGCAAATGTGTTTCACTGGACCTTATGACTAAAGAAAAGCATTCCTCACGTTTATCTGCAGTTTATGAATTCTGTTTTGAGAATTACTTTGGTCAGTAAATTACAACGAAGTAAAGTCTATAATATGACCGCCTCGGGGCGTGTAAAATTGTGAAAACGGTATCCTTATAGCTGCGAAAAATGAAGTACCTCTAATTAATGTTAACATGAACTACTGCCTTAAAAGAAAGTCCCCTCTCAGGAAAAGACTGTGCGTATCAGTTCTGACGCCAAAAGCAGAAAAAGATATCTATTACTGCACATATGGTGACACATATTTCACGATTATGTCGTAAGCATCTGCCCTCAGTAAGGTAGTTGGAGACACACAGGTTGATTCTTATTAACGTTTAAGAACACCGGAAGCGACGTAGACGCAGCTGGGATAAGTAATTTAATATAACACATGAAGCCGCAAACGGCGAGAAATATCCCAGAAGTGGATGACAGATGAACCTCGGCGCACGTGCAACCCTTGAGCTTGCCAATCTTACGGTCGCTGGTAGGTGGAAGTGTTACACATGGGTACACAACGGTGCAGATTTCGAAATGGCTCTGAGCACTATGGCACTTAACATCTGTCATCAGTCGCCTAGAAATTGGAATTACTTAAACCTAACTAACCTAAGGACATCACACACATCCACGCCCTAGGCAGGATTCGAACATGCGACCGTAGCGGTCGCGCGGTTCCAGACTGAAGCTCCCAGAACCGCTCGGCCACATGGACCGGCTGCAGATTTCGACAATCTTTTGTAAATGTGATTTGTTGCAAACGTAGAAGCTACAAAACTACTGTCCTCGCTGTGACGAAGCAAACTTGTTCTTGTTTTGTGTTTCTTTCCTTTCGTCCCTTTATTTTTTGTTTACTGACTTTTTAAAGAAATCGTAGTTAATTTTCTGATAATGACGAAATTCGGCCGTTTACGTATAATTATTTACTTGTGACGCAAATAAAGCAGGTTTTTGTTGTACTGTAATTTGCAGTAACTAGTGTTCCCTCAAAGAAAACACAATTGTCTAACGCAATAAAAGAAATACTGAATGCCAGACAGAAGACTCGAGCCATGAGCCCCATGCGCTGACGTTGCGCTCATGGGCCTCGAGCCTCACCAACGTGAATACTCGACGTGGATTCGGATGATGCGGAGCGACCAACTGATGGGCTCAGCGCTGCACGTACGTTGACGTAGCTCATCTGGCGACATTACATGTTCAACATTTGCCATGTACATTTGGCGTATCTCCCAACACTTGCGACTCTATATATCTTATATTAAATTACTTGTCTTTGCATCTTTTAAGTTACTTCAGAGGTCTACAAACATTAATAAGAATCTTCCTGTGTATTTCCAAAGAACGTTGCCTCCAGGACGATTTTCGCTTGGTACGTCACATTTCGTATGTGTAGGAATATGCGCGCGGTAATCTACCTACTATTGTACTATCGAGCGAACATACGGGAGCAACAGCATGAATATATCCAGAAACAGCCGGTAATGTTCACTCCTCCCTCCCCTCCACTCTCTCCTTGTCCGTATGCCTTTCTTGCTCTCCCTTTTCCTCTACCTCTCTGTTTCTTTCTGCACTTAGTCCTCTCACCCTTTCACTCTCTCTTTTTCCGTCTCTGTTTTCTCAAAATGGTTCAAGTGGCTCTGAGCACTATGGGACTTAACATCTGAGGCATCAGTCTCCTAGAACTTAGAACTACGTAAACCTTACTAACCTAAGGACATCACACACATCCATGCCCGAGGCAGGATTCGTCACTGCGACCTGTCCCTTTTCTCCTCTCTCTCTCGTTCTCACTCTCCGTTTCTCTCTGCTCCTATTCCCCCACTCTCTCACCTTCACTCTCGACCTCACCCACTCTGTCCCCCTGTCTGTCTCCCTCTCCCACTCCATCAGTCTCTCAATCTCACTCTCTGCTCCTCTCAATCCATCTGAAACTAATGCACTCTCACTCTTCATGTTTCAGTCTCTCCATTTCCCTCTGCCCTATTCCCCGCACTTTTTCACCCTCACCCTCGATCTACTACCAGCTTCCTCTCTGCCTCCACCTCCCACTCTCTCACCCTATCTCAGTCTCTCACTCTGCTCCTCTTCGTCCAACTACAGCTTCTTCACTTTTACTCTCTTTCACCCTTCCTGCGCCTCTTCCTACCCCTCTCCTTCTCTCTGTCTTCTCTTCCATTTTTCTCCCCCCTTCCCATCACCCCCTCTCCTGAAGTGCACTCTCCACTCTGTCCCCCTTGCACTCTCTCCATCTGCCTCTCACTTTCACTTCTGCTCTCCTACTCCCTCCTCTCCTTCACTCTTGTTCTTCCTCATTGCACCTCCTCTCCACATGGCTTTAACTTTCTTACTCTCCCTGTGCCTTTCCCTCTGTATTTCTTCATATCTCTCTTTATCTGTTCGGAGCAAGATTTTATAATCTATCAGGTTTATGATAGTTACTGAGTGAAAAAAAGACTGAAAATTCAAATCCTGAACAGTAATTTCAGGGAATTCGTTAACAGTTAAAGAAGAATATAAATAAAAGAGGTACAAAAACAGTTTTCATTTCGAATAGCGCTATATTTAATATGACACCTTTAGACCCTGGTAAGGATCTGTATTAGAGGAGTACAGCTGAAGGCAGTAATGTTTGTGATAAGACATAGAAACGAGATATTGTTGCTGTCCTTTGGCTCATCGACGCTTGTAACTCTACGTTCACCATGAACTGTATGAAGGATGTAATCACTCCGCAGGTCAGCACTGATCAGTGACGTATCAGTTGGTAAGAGATAATTCGTACCCTCTCAAACCAAGACTGCAGACCATTGCCACCCCGACATGTTTCGATGTTTTTTAGTGTTGTGCTGTTATTTCTTGCGGTGCGTTCCGGAGATAAAGAGGCGGCAGCAGGGAATGGACGGCGCCTGCAGTGCGGGGTTTTAGTGCAGGGCCCAGGCTGGCTAGGCCGAGCTGGCCTGGCGCGTGTTGGGCGCTGCGCAGCACACCTGCTCCAGCTGCAGCCGGCGGCGGCCACTGTGCTGTGCTGTGGAGCCCTGCTCTGCTCTGCCACTGTGCAGCTTTACGAGGCGGCGGCCGCGTTACGACCCGCGGTGCGGCGCGGGGCTCCCCAATATCATGTTCCGTCCGGCCCGGCCAGCCCCACACCGGGTAATGGAGGCCCGCCGAAATGGGAGGCCCGCCTTGTAAACAAGCCCGCCCGGAAAGCGCCGCAAAGAACCCGGACCACCTGCCACGGCCGTGCAAAGTGGACCCAGCGGCGGCCGCCGGGGCTCTGGATCGTCCTCTACCTTGCACTCGCACACTCAGCCCAATCCTAAAGTGTAAGATATACAAGACCAGAAAATTCGACCTTTTTCCTATGACTCGGGATGCAGCACTCTGCGATTATATGACTGGTTATAGATTTCTAAAAGCTTGACGAAAGACAAATTGCGACATCAGCTACATTCGAGCACTGAAGTAAAACCAGTGGCCGCAAGTGAAAATGTATGCCCCATCGCGACTCGAACCCGGATTTCCCACTTAACCACTTTGGCTATCCAAGCATGCTTCCCGTTGAAACCGAGGTGCCATGTATCGCACGCTACAGACGTAGTTTCCCCTTCCCATTATCCTCAATGCTCACAGCCTCACCTGATGCCTGCAACAAGTCAACGAAAGAGTGTATCCACATTGAAAATATCATCATTTTCCATTAATACACATATATTTATATATGTGGTGTCTGTTCTTTCATACATTAGGGCACTGAAATAAATCCAATGGCGAGAACTGAATATTTGTGCAAGACTGGGACTCAAATCTGAATATCCTCACTTATCCCAAGTAGTCACCTTAACCACTTCGGCGACCCGAGCATGCTTCTGTCCAACTCAAATGCCCTTATGTCGCACTGTACATACGTAATGTCCCCTGTCCATTGTCCTCATTGCTCGCAGCCCCACCTGATTCCTATAGTCTGTCTGTAAACTCAAGAGCGAGCAGCGCTTCTGGTGGGGGAAGTGGTCTTTCCCGGAAAACACTGCCACTGGCCTACAGGGCCACCCAAAATCAGTTGCCCGTTACCTGTCTACCGGTGTAGTTCGGCATGCAGTGATGTACGTCGTTTCTGTTCGTGGGATCTTAGTTGCCAGTGTCAGTCAGTTGACTTTGTGTACTCACTGATATACTTCAGTATCCGGAAGTGATGGATAATCGCCCTGCATTGCAAGAAAATGTGCAGAATACGAAGGAGAGGAGGTATTTGCGGAGTTACGAGCATTCAATCGTCTCAACGTTATTACAGCGTGTGTTAACGAGGCGACACAAAAAGAACTGTTGGCTAATATTACCAGTCCCAATCAAAGGGGTGCAGTTTATACAAACGTCAGCCTCGCCACAATAGGACGCATAAGGAAGGAACGCGAAAACAAGGCGCATGGTTTACTGGAATCGCCGCGAAGATAAACTAATAATTTAGGGAAGAAACCCATCGATATAGACAGTTTCACAAAATCGGTCATTCGACAAACGATGGAGGACTTTCACATAAACCAAAAAATAGTGCCCTCATTACGGAAATTACTTACCCCAGTGAAACAAAAAATACATTTTCCTTGGCAGAAAGATGTTTTACACAAGACATTGCGTGAAATGGGATTTACCTGGAAATACATTTCAGACATGTTTACGAATACAGTGCGAATCGAACTAATACAATACACGAAATTATAAATTTCTGGTTACTTTTTAAACACTCTTCGTGTTGCAAGAATTGTTAAGTTTCAATGCAGCCCTTCAAAGAAAACTTCTACCTTTTAGTAGAAACACAGAGTAAGAACAAGCCTTAAATTCTCGAGATTGATTGCACTATATCTGGTTTGTCTTACGAATAGAGGAACATATATTCACATGAATAGGCATTCGGTATTATGTTTGTAATAGAATCCTGACTTCCGTTCTTATGTTAATATTATCTACTCTAGAACGTTGTGTTTCGAAAGAAGCTATCGTCTTTTGTTTTCCTTACACGCTTAACGCACTTGTCTAAAAATAAACGCAGCCGGGACGTATCTGTACACGGCGTCGCTACAGATTTAAAGCGCGCGCCGCGTCAGGGACGGTACTACGCTGTGAAACAGCCTGTAAAAGCACCCTGTGACGTAGCAGGGTAGGCAGAGTGGGGACTCGCTCCTTCGCTCTTTAGTTTACCGACAGACTATACAAGAGGTCGAACGAAGAGTACATCCACACAGAAGCTATCCTTATTTGCTGTCCAGGCTATGTGCGTTATCTGGTTTTTCGATCATGTTCGAAACAGCATGCACCACAAATATAATAAAAGAACTCTAGAGCTTTTTTCGCGGTAAAAATTTCTTGGTACGACAGAATATTAAGGTCGTTTCACATCAGCCGAAGCATAATGGTACGTCCAGATTTCATGGACAGAAAATTTTAACGTAGATAGGAAAACGATGTTGTCGTTTGCTAATTTGGGAAGTGAAGCTATTCTACACGCAAAAAGGCCAGATATTCGAAAATGTAAGATAACTGAAGACATGGGCTGAACACAACGGTAGGAGTAATTTAGGTGGTTTCAAGAAATCACGCCATAAAATTTCAGTATAATTTCACAAATAAGATATTTCGTACACATTGTAACCTCCCCATGAAATTTTGAAAATGACAATAATTAAATGTAAATGGACATCGTGCTAAGTGTAACCTCCCCGCAGAAATAAAAGAAAAGTTATTTAAATGAAAACGTGCGAAAGGTTAGTTCCCCACAAGATTACTGAGTAATAAACTCGACACAAAAATTAAGAAATGAACATTAATCATTAAACCCACAATAATAGGGCAGCATCGCTGACCTTATGCCCTGTGCAATAATTAATCTGATAAATTCATTCTGGGAGGAAAAGCATAGGAAATATTTTCTCAATTGGAATGATTCTTTTCTTAAAAACGATTGGTTTGAAAACAAAATTATTATTGGGGCATTTCTTGAACAAATTAATTACAATTAACATACATTACATTATCAGATGTGTGCAATGCTGCTTCATTACCTTATTTAACAATATACCTCGTCCCGAACCTTGACCAGAGACCCATGTCGACGCCCGCCGACTCCTCACACACGACTGTACCAGACTGAGTACAACTCGCAACTGACAACTCGCAACTGAACTCTCGCGCAGTCAAGCGCAGACTAGACACGATAAATAACTCTCTGGTCAGAGATTCTGTCATGCCTCGCCATCGCTGGTACTGAATACACACGCGTTTCATAACCCTCCACGGGGGGAGGGGAGGGGGGGGGCAAGGGCAAAAATTTGGCTTCGATGGTGAGTCATTTGGACTTGCCATGAGCAACAAATTTTTTCATAATTAATTAACTTTACAATTACAGCATATATACAGATATAGAATATGAAGTAAATATGGTGCACATGCACCGAGTACAAAACATATTAGGCAATAACAAAATGTGAGTACAAAACATATTAACAAATGACATAAGTGCACACGCACTGAAATTCAGAATATATCAGCAAATCACAAAATGTATATACAATAATTAGAAATCATGTTAGAAAAATGACAAAAGTGCACACGCACTGTAGTTCAGGATATATCGAAAAAAATGTATAAGTCATGAATACAAATCATGTTAGCAAAAATGATTTTCATTATGTTACAAGAATTAGGATAGGAAAGGGAAGGATTGCATCATGGTTGTAGCACTTTAGGTTGCACGCGGCTGCACTGAAAGTCCATATCTTTCCACAGAAGTACAACACCAAGTGAGACAATCTGAAGTTCTTTTCCCAGAAGTGTTTATCAGCGTAGCCAAGACACTGAAATGTCGTAGTAATATTCCATGTTATCATTTTGGCAGTACATCAGGTACACCAAACAGTGGGATCATAATAACGTCTCCATCGCTCATGGTGGTGGACAGCATGTCGTATCAACACCACGCTCTTACAAGGCACACCAACGAAGAATTAGTGCAAGACCAAATATAGTGCTCCATGATCAAGGGGATATACAGGACAAATGGATATTGCAGTAATTCAGGATAGTTAGGTCAGAAGGTGAATGACATTAAGTCACATACTAGTCTTCATTCGGAATTACATTAGTAGTTGCTGGCATTCAGTGCCCAATTATTGAACATTTCTGTACCATGTATGTAGTATTACAGAAAAATGTTCATAAATTGCTTTACAGAGAACATTGAAATTCATTGCCTAATTACAAATCATCATAAGTCATTTGTTTTACAGAGAACATTGAAATTCATTGCCTAATTACAAATCATCAGAAGTCATTCGTTTTACAGAGAACATTGATATTCGTTGCCTAATTACAAATCATCAGAAGTCACTCGTTTTACAGAGAGCATTGAAATTCATTGCCTAATTACAAATCATCAGAAGTCACTGGTTTTAAAGAGAACATTTTACAGAGAACATTGGCATTCATTCCCTAATTACAAAGCATTATCAATCAATCATTGGTCATCCCAATACAGTAATCAGTAGCATTCATTTCCCAGTTACAAAGCATTATTAATTAATCATTGGTCATCTCAATACAGTAATCAGTAGCATTCATTTCCCAGTTACAAAGCATTATTGATTAATCATTGGTCATCTCAATACAGTAATCAGTAGCATTCATTTCCCAGTTACAAAGCATTATTAATTAATCGTTGGTCATCTCAATACAGTAATTATTAGCATTAGCATTCATTTCTCAGTTACAAAACATCATTAATTAATCATTGGTCATCCCAATACAGTAATCAGTAGCATTTGCATTCATTTCTCAGTTACAAAGCATTATTAATTAGTCATTGGTCATCCCAATAGAGTAATCAGTAGCATTCATTTCCCAGTTACAAAGCATTATTAATTAATCATTGGTCATCTCAATACAGTAATTATTAGCATTAGCATTCATTTCTCAGTTACAAAACATTATTAATTAATCATTGGTCATCCCAATACAGTAATCAGTAGCATTTGCATTCATTTCTCAGTTACAAAGCATTATTAATTAGTCATTGGTCATCCCAATAGAGTAATCAGTAGCATTCATTTCCCAGTTACAAAGCATTATTAATTAATCATTGGTCATCTCAATACAGTAATCAGTAGCATTCATTTCCCAGTTACAAAGCATTATTAATTAATCATTGGTCATCTCAATACAGTAATCAGTAGCATTAGCATTCATTTCTCAGTTACAAAGTATTATTAATTCATCATTGATCATCCCAATACAGTAATCAGTAGCATTCGCATTCATTTCTCAGTTACAAAGCATTATTAATTAATCATTGGTCATCCCAATACAGTAATCAGTAGCATTCATTTCCCAGTTACAGAGCATTGTTAATTAATCATTGGTCATCCCAATACAGTAATCAGTAGCATTCAATTCCCAGTTACAAAGTATTATTAATTAATCATTGGTCATCTCTATACAGTAATCAGTAGCATTCATTTCCCAGTTACAAAGCATTATTAATTAATCATCGGTCATCCCAATACAGTAATCAGTAGCATTCGCATTCATTTCTCAGTTACAAAGCATTATTAATTAATCATTGGTCATCCAATACAGTAATCAGTAGCATTAGCATTCATTTCTCAGTTACAAAGCATTATTAATTAATCATTGGTCATCCCAATACAGTAATCAGTAGCATTCATTTCCCAGTTACAAAGCATTATTAATTAATCATTGGTCATCTCAATACTGTAATGAAATTATGCGCATAGTATTTATGCATTCATTATTCAAGTGACATACTATTCAGAGCTAATCAGTATTACTCAGAACTCTCTTAAACTGGTCTCATTATTTGGGACTGGTAACACATTTTTTTTGTTAGCAATGCATTGCTTTGGGTAATTATAGGAGAAAGCAAGAAGAGAAAAAAAATTGCTTCTGGGTTGTTCCTGTAAATGTAAATGTGTAACGTCATTCGTCATGAGTCAGCTGTAGCAAGGTTATGAAACAAGTAGAGTATATGTAATCACATTCATAAATGACATAGATTTAATGAACAACTGCATATAGCACATTAATTTCATAAATAATTTCTCGTGCAAAAATATATAAAAAAATGGATTATTAAGCTGAAAGAAGAAACGCATTTTATGCTGAAAAGTAGTGAACTTCGAATTAACAGGTAGTGAAATGTGTATAAAAATGTGTTCCATAGCTGTACATTCCAAAAGCTTCATTCATTATACTATGCAATATAACACCTGCTGTCAAAGCGAACTGCCACAAATACTTAAATAACTACATAGCATGAATACATTACTTCCACATTATCCTCATCTGTAAAGAAAAACCTTCATTATACATCAGTTCATTATCTATATTATCATAACTCCATTATTATCATCACCTGTAAAGAAAAACTTCATTATCCATAGTAGCATTGTTCTTCATCATTATTCATCAGCATTCATTATCATCTGCAAAAAATCACTTCATTACTTATTACATAACTATTCCTTATCTCTAGCATATTCCATCACTAAAACTAAGATGTGTAGTTCTGTCTGACAGCCTGCCTCAATCGCCTTGTATTCTGAAAGAAAAAATTAGTTAAGACTGCTATTCTACGATGTGTATAGTATATTCTTGTTAATGCTTGTTAATCCTGATCCATTTACTCTTCCTCACGAGGTTTGCATCTTCTTTCGATCATTCCGAAGCTGAAATTCCCATTTTTGTTTAATTTATTTCTTTCACGCATCATTTCTTTCTGAAATTGATGAACAAAGATTAATGTCTTGCATTTAAATCATATACTCACTAAATAATGATTGGTTTATGGTAACATAATTAAGCATACAGCATAACATGTCAGAAAACGTAATATGTCAAAAAAAAAAATAGACAGTGTTCAAATGCAAAAATGTACACAGAATATCACAATGCAGCAGCAAAAAAAAAAAAAAAATGTGAAACAGTAACGATGTTGAGATATCATAAGGCAAAATGTCAAAGTCAACTGGTGTTTGTTATATCTTAACTATTTCATAGTGCATACAAACAAAATATGAAAACAATCGTACATACATAAAAAAAAATGATGACAAGAAATGTGACCTTCTTTGTGTTCAGCTTGTATGTTGTGTAGTTAATAGAGGCGAGAATTAAAGACTTTAATGGAGAGAGAATTTAATAAAATCAATATGTCACTAGATAGCATTGCATAATTATTCATAAGATACGTAAGTTTCTCTGGAAAAAAATGTGCACAGTCTGATATGTAACGACAAGAAGAGCGACCTGCTAACCTTACCTTGCCGGGCACTTGCCAAGAAAAAATACGATAATCATCAATAAGTAGTCATGTGAATATAATTGCATAAGTGGTCATAAAATGTGTAAATTCATCTGGAAAAATATGCACGGTCTGATGTGTAACGACAAGAAAAGCGACCTGCTAACCTTACCTCGCCGGGCACTTGCCAAGAAAAAATACGAAAATCATCAGTAAGTAGTCATGTGAATATAATTGCATAAATAGTCATAAAAATTAGCAAATGGCATTATAGCATGTTAAATCATAAAGTATCTTCATTCAATAAAAGGCTTGATGTTTGACCAGTGGTGAGTGCCTTTGCATTTTCTAGTTCTCAAAGTTTCTACGTGTACAATATTGGGGTGAGGAATGCTGCGAATCCGATATGGACTTGCGTATAGAAGTTCAAATTTACTGCACCTACCTTTTCCTTTGTTGGATGAATAGTGTGTACGCACTAATATTTTCTGTCCAATGTGAAAGTCACGGCGTGTACAAACCTGTTTTTGCTTTCTTCTCCGGCGCTCTGCGGCACGTTTGATGTTGTTCAGCGCAATGTCGATTATTTCGTGGTGTCGTAATCGACGAGATGTAGGAAAGTTTACTAATTCTGTAATTTTGTTAGGTGGTTCAGCATTTTTCAGTATAACAAACGGAGATAGCATAGTGGATTCATTTAGAATGGAAATAATTACATCTTGGAATGTAAATATGTGTGTGTCCCAATCAATATGTCTTTTGTGGCAGTATATTCTACACAGTTTACCAATTTCTTTCATTAATCGTTCAGAAGGGTTCGAAGAAGCGTGGTACTTGGATATGTAGATCAGACAAATGTTTCTAGCTCGTAACATACGTGTCCATATAGCAGATCAAAACTGTGATCCATTGTCGGAAATTACTTTCAACACATGCCCTACATGAAATAGAAAATGTTTTACAAATGCTTTCGAAACAGTTTTAGCAGTAACTTTGCGTAGCAGAGTGAAGGTAACAAATTTTGAAGTGAGTTCAACAGCGACAAAGATGTTGCAAAAACCTCTATTAGTTCTGGGAATCGGACCAAAAATGTCTACAGCGGCCATATGTCTTAATTTAACAGGTGCAGTGGGATATAATGGAGGAATATGTGAAGTTGTGTCTGACTTAGCTTTCTGGCAGATTTTACATGACGCTAAAACTCGTCATATACGTTTCTCCATGTTGGCAAAATAACAGTTCTGTCTCAGTATAAGATAACATTTTCTAGCTCCATAATGTGCGTAACTTAAGTGAGTATACCAGATTAATTTGTTAACCAGTTCATCAGGAATGCATAATAACCAACTGTTGCTGTCAGGATGAGAGCGGCGAAACAGAATGTCATTGCGTACAGTGTAATGGTTTCTAATCGTAACATTATTCCTATCTTGCCAAAGGTGTTTAATTTCTTTCCACACGTTGTCTTTACTCTGCTCTTGTGCTATGTCTTGTAATGACGACGAAATAAAATTTTCAAATGCAACTTGTTGAATGTACAAGACGCTGAAATTGGCTTTGCAGAAGTTGGTTGCGATGTCTTGCCGATTGTGTGCCGGGAATGTGAACTATTGTAAAATTAAATTCCTGCAAATAAAGTTTCCATCTGCTTAATGTGTCGTGTGAAAATTTAGCTGAAAGTAAAAATTGTATCGCTCTGTGGTCTGTGTATACGGTGGTATGTCTTCCATAAAGAAAATGCCTAAATCTGGTAAAAGCCCAAACAACACATAATGTTTCCAGTTCTGTAACAGAATAATTTCGTTCAGCAGGTGACAGAATGCGACTTGCAAATGCGATGTTTTTAATTACTGTAGAGCCATCTTCTTAAATTTCCTGAAAAATATGTACGCCTAAAGCGGTGTTGGAGCTGGCGGTGGCAATGGAAAAATTTCTGGTAAGATCTGGGTGAGATAAAAGTGGTGCATTCAACAAAGCATGTTTCAGGCTCATAAATTCAGAATGTGCTTGCTTATCCCAGGACCAAATAGTGTTTTTACCTGTCAATTGGCATAATCTAGGTGTGTCTAAAGCAGAGTGATGAATAAATTTACGAAAAACGTTAATTAAGCCCAAAACACTGCGTAGTTGCTTCTTCGTTGTAGGAACAGTAATGTCACGTAAAGCTTGAAGTTTTTCCGGATCAGGCGCAATGCCTTCTGCTGAAATTACGTGTCCAAGAAATTTTATAGAAGTTTTGCCAAAATGCGATTTACTGAGTGAGATTAACTGTGAGTCTTTGAGCATGAAAAGTTTGCAACAGTTGTTCTAGAATCAGATTGTGTTCAGTGCAGTTAGCTTCTGCAATAAGAATATTGTCTACGTTCGTCGTGATTCAGTCTTTAAGCTCTGTCGGAAGTATTGTGTTCAAACCGCGAATAAAAGCTGCAGAAGAAATAGTTAAACCGAATGGTAATTTACAAAATTGATAACAGCCACCAAAACAGAGAAATGCTGTGTATTTTCTGCAATTCGGATGGAGCTGAATTTGCCAAAATCCTGATTTCAGATCTAATGTAGAATAGGTAGCAGTACCGTGAAATTTCTGTAGTAGATCCTCTAGTGTCTGTGGTCGATCTGTTTCATTAATAATTATGTCATTGATGTGACGTGAATCAAGTACGAGGCGAAGTGAGCCATCCTTTTTCTTTACAATATGGAGCGGGTTTATGTACGGACTAACTGCCGGTTCAATAATTCCTTGGTCAAGCATAGCTGGCAGTTCTTTCTTGACCTGTTCGCTATGGATATATGTAATGGGATAATGCTTGGCTTTAAATGTGTCGTGCTGTTTGACTTGAAATTCATACATAAATCCGGACATAGTACCAGGAATGTTGTCAAAAACTGGAGATTGCTGTAAAAGAATTTTGTGTAGTTGCGTCCGTTCGTCGTCTGCATTTGCACTGCTCTGCTTGACTTTATCAGAAATCATCTGCATTACATCATAGTCAGCTTCGTCTGGAGTATTATAGTTATGTACGCACGTATCTGTGCATAATGTGGAATTACAGTTTATGTTACGTGATACGGAAATGACCTGTGTGCGATTAATTGTTTGTTCTTCTGCAGATAGTGAGTGCTGAAATTCTATAGCAAATTGTATATTTTCATCCTTCAACATTAAATAGGAATTCTGAAAATCGATAATTGCGTCGTGTTGTACCAGAAAATTCGTACCTAGAATAACGTCTGTTGTCAATAAAGGAACAATCCAAAAATTTGAGTGAAATGTACGACCTGCAATGCAAAATGATAAATGTGTCTGTAATTTAACGTCTACTCCTTTACTCGATACTGCTCCTTTCACTTTCGTTTCGCCTAATGGTAATGTAGGATAGGTATTCTCTTTGTTACACTCGTTAAAAGTTTCTTCATTTATTACTGACATAAGTGATCCGGAATCGATTACTGCTGAAAATTTCGATGAACCAATTTTAATTTCGATGACAGGATGTGAAATGGATTTTTGCACAATTGGTCTTTCCTGCAAAAGAGTGTCTCTGATATCGTCAAAAGTAATTACATTTTCGTGAACAACATTCTGCGTGTCTAAAGTAGTGCTTGTGTTACTGGAAGATGCGATCTGTACAGTATCTAGTCAAATTCTATCTGACGTGTCATTATTGTCAGGACGATTCTGTGGCATTTCGACTATTTGAAATGTTCTATTATTTCTTCCAGACGTATTACGTTCTGGATGATACCTACTGTCTGGTTCATTCATCAGAATATGTTGTTGCTGATCATTTTGTTGCTGGTACGACCGACTGTTCATAAATGTATGTTGGTAATTATGCTCGTTGTTTTTTCGTCTCTCGTGATGGTCATTCCTATACGGTGCATTGCGATAGGAATTGAAGTACTGTGTTTTCTGCACGTAGTTATTACCTTGCTGGCGTGCATTACTATTTGTTGGACCTAAGACTATGCGTGCACGCGGCGAGACATTAAAGCTGGGCTGACCTTGTGCATTACATTGTTGGTTAGGTATGCTAACCGGCTGACTCTCATGCTGTTGCGGTGGAAAACTTCAATTGTTACCAAAATGTGGTTCCTGTTGCTGATAATTTTGATGATATTGATAATTAAAATTTTGCCTGTCATTAAAGTTCTGTTGGTTGTCGTTCCTAAAGCGTCTATTAGCTTTGCTATTGAAATTGCGTGGTTGATCGTAATTACTGTAAGTTTGTTGGCCTTGGTTGTTATATGAAAAATTTTTGTTCACGAAGGAATAATCTGATTGCTGCACTTCTAAAAGCTGCCACAGATCCCTGAATGCCGAAATATTTTCCTTTTGCTGACCCATTAAAAGTGACACTCTTAATGATGGTGGCAATTTAGAAATACATAATTGAATGAGTGCAGATTCACTATATGGTTCACTTAAATACTGATTTTCTTGGACCATGTGCTCAAAAAATTGCGTGACAGTGGAAAAATTTGAGTTCTTATAATTTGGTAAACTAATTAATTGATCTTTAATTACGCGCTGTGTCGTCTTCGACCAATACGCTGACAGAAAAGCATTCTGAAACTCTTCTACTGAATAGCATTGCCTTGCGATCGGTCTCATACAAGTTGCCGGTTCGCCTTCCAAAAAACTGCAAATAAATTCAAGTTTATGCGTAATGGGCCAAGTCGGTGGAAAAGCAAAGCTAAATTGTTGTATCCAATCCAGTGGGTGAATCTGTGTTCTGTCATTTTTAAACACTTTAAATTTTCTCACTGACAGAAAATGTTTGTAATCAAAATTATCGTCTCTGTATGATGGAACAGGTTCAGGATTGTAAGAGAATCTGTTGAACTGTGGTTGTTCGGAATCTAAGTCCCGTACTCTCTGTAGATTACCCAAATGAGTCTGACAAATGTTCGACAAGTGGCGTCTGCTGTGATGTGTTATTAACTGAAATATTTTTCATCTCTGTTACTTCTTGCTGTAAACTTGACAATTTTCTACGTAATGTATTATTAGATGAATCGATCTCATTGATTGTCTGCTGTAAATTTTGGAATTCAGGTGTTTGGTTAAACGAAATCGGTGCAGTATTGAGTGATTTATTGTCATTATTACTATCGATAACATCAATACGACTGGCCAATTCATCATATTTTTCAGTCAGTATTTTTGCCTGATCATCGTTTTTACTGTCAGAAGCATTAATCTGTTTTTGTAATTTACGTGTGGTTTCGTTCAATTTTTTAACGTCAGCTTTCACGACATCGGAATCCTGTGTTAGTTCTAATTGTTCGAATCTGTCTGTCACTGTCTGAATATCTGCTGTGTGTGTATCTGTTTTTGATTTAAGGTCAAAAATTTCATCACGTAATTCTATGTTCAACTGTTTGATGGTATTAATTTCGTCGGACACGGTAGCAATACTGTTGTCTACGTATGTTTTTGCCTTCGCAAACAATTTACGTTTGTCTTCTTGTCTCTGTGCTGTGATTGTTTCCATTACTTGACGTTTTACTTTATTTTGATCCTATATAAATTTGCGGAAACGCGTATAACTGTTTTGTATGTGGTGATTAAAACGTTCTTCAATCTGAGTGTTCTGTTGGTCGAATTTCGCGTCTGTCTTTGCATCCATTGCGCGCGAAAGTTCTACTGTCATTAGTTTAAACTCGTCGCGTAATTGTGTAACTTTCTCAGAGCATTGTTTACCGACTGCACTAATTTCGTCTCTAAGTGTTTCTGTTGTAGCTGTTTGCATGTATCTTAATTCCTGAGCAACAGATCTAATTTCTTCGCTACTTTTCCTAGCACAAGCCTCAATTTCCTCACGTAATTGTTCCTTAGTATCATGACACTGCGCGGCAATGGCTCTAATCTGTTCACTAAGCTGTCTGGAATTGTTGTCTAATTTTTCATTTAATTGTCTGGAATTGTTGTCTAATTTTTCATTAAGCTGTTGTTTGAGATTTTCGTTATTTTCATTAAGCTGTTGTTAGAGATCTTCTTTAAGTTGTTTGTGATTGTCGTCGTGTCTTTCATTCTGTTGTTTGAAATCTTCCCTAAGTTGTTTGAGATCTTCACTCTGTTGTTTGGAATCTTCCCTATTTTGTAGCAATATTGCTATAATTTGACCTAATGTAACATTATCTACTTTATTATCTGTGCTGTTTTATTGCATACCTGCAATTATCACGTTTTGTGTGACCATTTGGTCATTCTGCAATTTACAAAAAGGTTTGCCAGTCAAATGTACACTGTCACTCACTATTTTGGAATTAAATAAATCCGCCCTACTTTGAGTATCCTGTACCTTTTCATTAGAAAAATTTGTCTGTACGTCACTTGGATTTTCCAAACCGGTTGCGTTAAGCTGTGCAGCGCTCATTGCAACAGAACGCCCCGCGTCATCAATTGTCGTCAAATTAACAGAGGACACAATTAAATTCGTCTGTTCATCACTAAGATCAAAATCATTATTAGTGGTCGGTACGTACTGATTGTCATCAATACACTGTGTGTCACAAGTACTATCAGTGAAATTATTTAAATCGGTTATTTCACTCATTATACCGCGCGATGCACTATTAAGAGTCTTTCGCGGCATTTTTACACTAATCACAATTATTCACAAATGAGACAAGACAATGAAAAATCCAACAAATAAAAATACAAAGAGCAACGAATGGCCGATGATCTGTGGGGGAAAGTCACAAAATTAGTAAAAGCGTTGCGCCAAATGCTAATTATATTTAAGTAAATAAGCGCAGATATCTGACTACTTTTCAGAAGATTCTCAAAGAAATACGATCCTGGTCCGGATGTCGCCAAGTGTAACCTCCCCGCAGAATTTTGAAAGGACAATAATTAAATGTTAATGGGAATAGAGCCAAGTGTAACATTCCCATTAAAATGAAAGAAAATAATTAATTAAATGTTAATGGTCATCGTGCTAAACGTAACCTCCCAGCAGAAATAAAAGAAAAGACTATGATAATGAAAACGAGCCAAATGTTTGCTCCCCACAAAAATTATAGAATAATAATGACCCAAATGTAAACTCGACACAAAAATTAAGAAATGAACATTAATCAGTAAACCCACAATAATAGGGCAGCAGCGCTGACCTTAGGCCCTGTGCAATAATTAATCTGATAAATTCATTCTGGGAGGAAAAGCATAGGAAATATTGTTTCAATTCGAATGATTCTTTTCTTAAAAACGATTGCTTTGAAAACAAAATTATTATTGGGGCATTTCTTGAACAAATTAATTACAATTAACATACATTATTTTGTGGCGGCGTTCGTAGCGACAAGCAATTCGCTGTAGAAACGGATTACGAAGTCACCGCCACACTTTTAGTAGCGGGCCGACCGGTCCACTGGAACAGTGAACAGAAAGAGGAAAACCCAAACACTCTGATTAAATAAAAGTCGGTACTTATCTTTATTAACGAAGATACAGCCACACAGTAGTGAACTCCGTGTCTACAGAAATCTGTCTAGTTCGAGTCGGAGCGGCTAGGTCAGCGTCGGCTGACGACAAACAACAACTCGGCTGCGATCAACACACGACTGACTAGCAAGTACACAATTCGGTGGCGAGTATACAACTGAGCGGCGAATACAGAACTGTCCTAGCGCTCGCGACTCCAGCGCTTAAGAACCCAGAAGCCAGCGGTGGCGCGCGCAGACTTGCGGCGATTTCCTGTCTCGCTGGCGCTGCTTATGCGGACGGCGTCCGGACTTTGATGCTGCCAACCTTTTGGCAGCGGGCTCGGGTGGCATTACTGGCTAGGATATAACACATTACATTATCAGATATGCGCAATGCTGCTTCATTACCTTATTTAACAATATACCTCGTCCCGAACCTCGACCAGAGACCCATGTCGACGCCCGCCGACTCCTCACACACAACATCCGACTGAGTACAACTCGCAACTAACAACTCGCAACTGAGCTCTCGCGCAGTCAGGCGCAGACTAGACACGATAAATAACTCTCTGGTCAGAGATTCTGTCATGCCTCGCCATCGCTGGTACTGAATACATACGCGTTTCAACATACACTGATTTATTGTCCAGATACATTTATCACATGCATCTATCGTAACGACCCATGATTCAAATGGCTCTGAGCACTATGCGACTTAACTTCTGAGGTCATCAGTCGCCTAGAATGTAGAACTAATTAAACCTAACTAAACTAAGGACATAACACACATCCATGCCCGAGGCAGGATTCGAACCTGCGACCGTAGCGGTCGCTCGGCTCCTGACTGTAGCGCCTAGAACCGCACGGCCACTACGGCCGGCCTACCCATAATTCCGTTCTTAAAATTTCGTTATTGTGTGCTTGTATCAGTTTCTCTGTAAAATACAAAATTAAAAGGTCCTTGAACGCACAGCATTTCTTGACCGTAAAAACCCCTGGAAGTTAACGCGTTTTACTTTTCATTGCAAATCAGCTGCCAGAAATTCCTGTATATGCATTGTTTGATTTCTTCTCTGATACGCGCGAAACATTTTTTACGTTATGCACTTCGAGGCTTACACTTTTTTAATGCAACACTCCCTAGTCCTCGTATTTTCTGTATTCGTTTCCTGGATGTGTCCACGTTTTACTCTCTTCCGCCCCCTATCGGTATCGCTGATCATTTTTCATCAGTAGAACGTCGGCGCCAGGTTTTCTTCGGAAGGATGCACTTTTGTAGTGTTTCTCTGAACACATAAAACTTCAGAGCTATAAGCTTAACATTCTCCACATATCTCCCAATAAAAAAAGGGAAATATATCCATCGATAGTATATCGTGTCTGTTCGTTAATATCTTCATACAAACGTCTAATATAAGTATATATGCAACTCAACTACTATAGGATATATACATTTAAGAGCCAAAGAAACTGTTACACCTGCGCAATGTCGTGTAGAGACCCTGCGAGCACGCAGAAGTGCCGTAGCACAACGTGGCATGGACTCGAATAACGTCTGAAGTGGTGCTGGAGGGAATTGACACCACGAATTCTGCAGGACTGTCGATAAATCCGAAAGAGTACGAGGGAGCGGAGATCTCTTCTGAACAGCAGGTTGCAAGGCATCCCAGATATGCTCAAGAATGTTCATGTCTGGGGAGTTTGGTGGCCAGGGGAAATTTTTAAGCTCGGTAGAGTGTCCTGGAGCGATTCTGTAGCAATTCTAGGCGTTTGACATGTAGCATTGTCCCGCTGGAACTGCCTAAGTCCGTCGGAACGCACAATGGACATAATTGGATGCCAATGATCAGACAGGATGCTTACGTCTGTGTCACCTGTCAGAGTCGTATCTAGACGTATCAGGGATCCCACATCATTCGAGCTGCATACGCCCAACACCATTATAGAGCCTTCAAATGGTTCAAATTCCTCTTAGCACTATGGGACTTAACATCTGAGGTCATCAGTCCCATAGAACTTAGAGATACTTAAAGCAAACTAGTCTAAGGACGCTACACACATCCATGCCCGAGGCAGGATTCGAACCTGCGGTCGTAGCGGTAGCGCGGTTCCACATTGAAGCGCCTACAACCGCTCGGGCACACCGGCAGGCCATAGAGCCTTCACCAGCTTCAACACTCCCCTGCTAACATGCTGGGTCCATGGATTCATCATGTTGTCTCCATACCATTTGACAATCCGCTCGATTCAATTTGAAACGAGACTCGTCCGTGACGCGCGAATTGTCCACGCGGTTTGTGCCACAATGTCACGACCGGAGGTTCGTGTCTTCCCTCGAACATGGGTGTGTTGTTCTTAGCATAAGTTAGTTTAAGTAGTGTGTAAGTCTAAGGGCCCATGACGTCAGCAGTTTTGCTCTTTAGGAATTCACATACATCTGAACATTTGAGACTCGTCCGACCAGGCAACATGTTTCCAGTCATCAACAGTCCAGTGTCGGGTTGACGTTCCCAGGCTTTGTGTCGTGCACTCATCAATGACCGAAAGCCCTTATCGATGAGGTTTCGTTCAATTGTTGCACGCTGACACTTCTTGAGGACCAACATTGAAATTTGCAGCAATATGCGAAAGGGTTTCACTTCTGTCACGTTGAATGATTCCATTCAATAGTCGTTGGTCCCGTTCTTGTAGGATCTTTTCCCGGCCTCAGCGATGTCAGAGATTTGATTTTTTACCGGATCCGTCATATTCACGGTACTCTTGTGAAATAGTCGTTCGGGAAAATCCCCACTTCATCGCTACTTCAAAGATGCTGTGTCCCATCGCTCGTGCACCGACTACAACCCCACGCTCAAACTCAATTAAATCTTGACAACCTGCCACTGTATCAGCAGTAATCGATCTAAGAAGAGGGCCAGACACTTGTCGTGGTATATAGGCGTTACCGACCACAGCGCTGTATTCGGCCTGTTTACATATCTCTGTATTAGAATCCGCTTTGTTTGGCGCTTCAGTGTAAATACAGTAATAATGGGCGTAAGCAGCTAAATACATAATTGACTTTCGTTCGTAAGGTTTTCAAGGTGTAGACACTGCTGTAGCTAATGCTTTATAAGAAACTAATGAAAGCATATCACTAAAGCACCTCAACTTTGTTTTGGTAGGCGCTTGAACAAGCCTGCCATGGAATTGTCACGTAAATGAACGTAAACCATGATAAGCGACGCGACTTAGCAATGTTTACTTCCTTAAAGAAATATTCACATTTACTTGATTAGTAACACCTTTTGATACACATTCCCGTTCAGGAACATATGCCAGATCTTTAGAGGAGACATACGTATCCACATCATCCTCCGATTCGTACAGCTCGTTCCTCGGCACGGCCACCGTACACTTTACGACCACAGGCAGACATGTTTGTGCCATTTATCACTTTTACATGTGCGTATCCCTCCAAAGTCACCACTAGCTAGAGTCTGAAATTAGAGATAGAGCTGTTATCCCTCATATTGTCGAGTAACTTTCAACTAATATGACTAAAGTAAATCACTTATTATGTTTTGCATGCACTAACTGAATTTCCAATCGAGTATCGCATACCGTTGTTTACAACGAGATCTACTTGCGTTTTACAAGACGTGGAAAAAGTAGAACCATAGACATTGCGAGGGTAAGATTATATACTGATGTAACACCTTGTGTTTAATAACAGTTTCTTACAGTGTAAACATAAGATCAATTGAAGGAGTAAAATACATCGCTTTTTGACATTACTTGTTACTTGTAAGGGTCAAATAATGTAAAGAAGACTTTTGCATTTATTTCTGAATATTGTTCGTTGTGTATATAAGTACATATTTTCTCAAGTTAACAAATGTGAATGTTTTGAATTTTTTCTAAGACGCATTTCCTATTGTTTTACCTGTCAGCAGTGTATCCTACAGACTTAGTGAAGAACATTAACTATGAATTTTGTTTCGACCATTGATAAACTTCATCATTGCTAGATTCTGAATTACGTACTATTGCCCAACTTCTTGTGCAAGGGATGGTATCTCATAATTTGAACTTCGCCCTTCGGTACACAGCTAAGCGAAGTGCGTCCATACCGAAGATCCATCTGCTGTGAATACACCGCCATCAGATAATGACATCACTCCCGTTCCTCTCAGTTCCCTTTGGTTCACGCCAAGGAATTGACCTTCAATGTTCGACAACCAGTTAATTAGTGACATAGCACGAGCTGCGATTGGTTGAAGCTTGGGGAAGAAAATCAGTCGTGCAGTTTTGAAGGATCCATCCCGGCATTTGCCTAAAGTAATTTAAGGAAATGACGGAAATAAAAACATTTGTGACCGGACGGGGTATGAACCGCCGTTGGCTGGAATATAAGCACAGTATCATACTGTGCCACCATTCTTTAATTTGATATTGTTGTCGGCGTTTGGTCTGGGTGGCTGTCACGTGACAATCCTTGAAGTTGATAGTTGAATACTACACTCGTTTTTTTATGTATTTATTAAATTTCTTTAACTGCATATGGCAGCCAGCCCTCTGACCGAAAACTCTGAGCTACCACGCCAACAGCTACTCCATTACTCCATATACCTACGAGTAACACCTAGGTACGAAATAAAATTGAATTAATATGTGAAATGTGGACGACGAATAGAAGACGGACTTCACATTTTGTGACATTGTAGTGGAGTTTTGGCGTCAGCGGACGACATTATAATGATCTATGATACAACACTTCACTTTCGTTTGGGATTAATATCAATCAGAGCTGAAAACAAAAATCGTAAAAATTCACAAACTTGCAGCTAGAATAACAAGGATTTCGTTAAAGCCCTTGAGAAAGCGTAACACGAAACGTAAACGGTAAATTGGATAATGGTCGTCTATCAAAACCATATTGGATCACTTAAGAGATCTAGTGATAAAGGTAAAATATGCAACAATCTATTTGATTCATCGTATACCCTCATTTAGCCGGCCGAAGTGGCCGTGCGGTTAAAGGCGCTGCAGTCTGGAACCGCAAGACCGCTACGGTCGCAGGTTCGAATCCTGCCTCGGGCATGGATGTTTGTGATGTCCTTAGGTTAGTTAGGTTTAACTAGTTCTAAGTTCTCGGGGACTAATGACCTCAGCAGTTGAGTCCCATAGTGCTCAGAGCCATTTGAACCATTTGAACCTCATTTATTTACTAATAAACTTGTACTTCAAATGCAGCATTTTATATCAACAATTTGAAATTCGTTTCCTGTTATTGTGCCGACAGATGTTATAACTCGCTCCAGATTAAAATTCCAAAAACACATAAGGAAAAATGTTCTACACAATCGGAGAAGAAACATATTATTGACATTAAAGCATTTCCTCCCATTCTTCTTCATCCATAGCAATTGTAGTTGTGATCCTCTCTGAACTATCTTCAGTGCTGCTGCCAGTAGTTTAAAAATAACTGAGTAGTATGTTTCTGGTTCTATATTTTGCATATACAGTATCTGGGCAGAGAAGTTGCGAGACATCATTGAGCCGAGATTGGCAGTAACTTTTAAGTTGGGAATCTCTCCCGGCTACAACTGGACAGGTAGTAAGTCTACGATCGGGAAGATAGTGCTATCCGTTTGCTGGTTCCGAAGAGTTAGCACGCGTGGCCACAGTATTTGTATGGGTACACGTCGTCTGAGGATTCGTTAACAGCTGATGCGTCTTCTGTACCCGTTTCGTGCTGTCATTTAATGAAATCGTTTAATGAAAACCATGCGAAAGCAGGTATATTTTACACTACTTAGCCGGCCGGAGTGGCCGAGCGGTTCTAGGCGCGTCAGTCTGGAACCGCGCGCCCGCTACGGTCGCAGGTTCGAATCCTGCCTCGGGCATGGATGTGTGTGATGTCCTTAGGTTAGTTAGGTTTAAGTAGTTCTAAGTTCTAGGGGACTGATGACCTTCGCTGTTAAGTCCCATAGTGCTCAGAGCCATTTGAACACTACTGACTTCTATAACGAAATACAAAGTGACACACAATAATACACTGCTGAGCGAAAATATGACAACTGCTCACTGCGAGGAGGAATGTCTCCTCGTGGTGTTAAGTGTGGTGACGCACTAAGGAAAGAGTGTAAGCGGGAGAGCGACGAATGGGCAGCCATTACACCGAAGACACCGACCGTAAATGAGGACAAAGGCTGCGGCTAGAAACGAGAAATAGTGAACGGAGAAGCTGGTCGCCTGTTGTTATACTACCATAGTAAGAACCTATGAAGAATGGTTGATGGATGGGGCAATAACACATAGGCCGTTTGCTACTGGGTGTCCGCGTCTTATCACAAAACGTACAGGTCGGCGGATTCCCCAGGACAGGCAGCGATTTGTGGCAGATCTGACGTCAGAGTACAAGGCTCCATTGGTGCAGGCACAAGTGTTTCAGAGTATACAGTTCAAAGGCCATTGTTGATCATGGGGCTCCACATCACACGACACCAACGTGTTCCTGTGGTCGCCAAACTGCATCGTCATTTACAATTGCAGTGGACACAGCATGACTGGGTTTTCACCGGAAATCAATAGAAAGGTGTCTCTCGTCAAATTAATTGCCTATTTTGTTACACCAGGTCGGCAGCTGGATCCTCACACGTCCTGATCTAGGCGAATGGGTGCTTGAAACGTGAGCCGCGCCGCAGAAGCTGGCTGGTGAGAAGACAATTATGCCATGGGGTACATTGAGTTGGGTTTCTATGAGACCTATGGTACTAGTCGAAGACAAATGACAGCAATGAATTACGTAAAAATTATAGCCGACCACATGCATCCCTTTCTGGCTGAAGTATTCTGTGAAGGGGATATCTTCCAGCAGGATAATTCCCCGTGACACAAGGCCAACATCGTGCCGCAGTTTTCTGAGTAGCATGATACTGAACTAACATTGATGTCTTATCATACAATGAAGGCCTTGACGACCGGATATTTCAGCTGCTGAGAATTCTTCCGGGTTGTATGGCCGTGGTCCATGGAACTCTTCAGTCCCTGACATCTTTGGAGGTGCTCGTGGTCGTGCTGAGTCCACCTCGGAAGAGGTCCAACGTAGCCTTGGGCGAAACGTCAGGGATTGAAGAGTTCCATGGACCACGGCCATACAACCCGGAAGAACAGCTGTCTTAGCCAGCAGATGCCCCTGACCTGGGCCCGTTAGAACATATATCTGGTGTCATCTGTGTGCCCACAAACCACCGTCCCGTAATTTGCGGGAATTTGGTGACCTGTGAGAAGACGTCTGGTGCCACATACTTCTGGAAACCTATCAAGGACTTGTAGAATCCATGCCAAGCAGAATCGCTGCTGTACTGTGTTTGAAAACTGTAACAGCTCGCTATGAAACAAGTGTTTATGTTTTGGCTCATAGGTGTATAATACGCTACGTAAAACAGTATTGATTGCACTGTAAAGTAATAAAATTGTTTTCTTTTAATAGGTGGTATGAAGATTTTTTTTTAAAGCTTTTGACTAACTAATGCCAGACTAGATACAAGTTGCAGACGCATGTCGAGCTCAGCACCCAATCTGTTGCGGAGGCCACGCAGCAAGTTGTGGCTATTTATCACGAAACCTGCACCAAAAATCATCAAGTGGCATGGTCTTGAAGATTGATTCTGAGTTTCAATTTGATGTTATTTCGAAATATGATTCATTGTTGTCGTTTGGGATGCTGTATGGCTTTTGAAAATTCGGTACAAAACGATTCTGGTTCCATTAACTCACTTTCAATTTTGAATTATGCTCTTCAGGAAAATACGTCTCAAAAGCTGAATCCATATCATAGAGATAATGAACCAAATCTCGAAATATTACGTTTGGTAATTCTGCTTTCTCACTAACGAACACATTCAGTGTTACAAAGCTTTATATTTCTCTGTTGCCAACAGAGACAAATGACTACACGTAAACTGAAAATGGATAAGGGAAGAAAGAAAAGGATAGGGGAAGGACACTGCTGTCAGCTGCATTGAGACATTACGCGTAATCAGCGGCGACGAGTGAAAGTGTGTGTCGGACCGGGATTCGAACCCGGAATCTGCTGCTCACTATGCAGGTGCTGTAACCTCTGCGGCACCGGTACACAGTGTTGTCACTACTGCACGGACTATCTCGGCCCTCCACACCGCCGATCCACACCACCATAGCGTGCCACCTATCGGCAGTCCCTGTCCATTTCTTACATATTCGCTCTTCCGAGATTCCGACAGAAGGTCGGACTTATTTGTTCATGTCCAAAAGAACAGACACCACACATTCATATAATTTCAAACACATTTATACAAACAACTCAAAAACGTTATGTTTTAATGCAGTTATTTTGTTATTAGAACTGAAAATTTTTTTCTGTTTGCTCTGTAAACGAGGATTTCATTCATTACGTTTTCCAAACATATTTTCCAAAAAAGCTGGTCCAAACAACCAACTCACATCATTCAGAATGAGATTTTCACTCTGCAGCGGAGTGTGCGCTGATATGAAACTTCCTGGCAGATTAAAACTGTGTGCCCGACCGAGACTCGAACTCGGGACTTTTGTCTTTCGCGGGCAAGTTTGGAAGGTAGGAGACGAGATACTGGCAGAAGTAAAGCTGTGAGGACCGGGCGTGAGTCGTGCTTCGGTAGCTCAGATGGTTTTGCGTTCTAAACTACAGTCGGCTTTCAGCCGTGTTACCGTGCGGACGGGCTCGGCGCGCCGGGCAGTGCTCCGCAGGTGTTGTTGTTTACCCGCTAGCGCGCGGTCGCGTCGTTGTCTTGCCGTATAGTACCTGTACCGACCCGACATGGCGTTCTCATATCGAAAAGCTACAATCAATCTAACGTTCAACGCATCGTACACGAGACCGAAGGCCCATGAAATTGAACGGTTTCTACGAGACATCATGCACATCGAACCACAAGAACTGATAGGATTTCATCTGTCTATTGTAACCAGCACAGTGTACCTCAAACTGATTGACGAAGCGACCTGCGACAGGTTACTCCAACCATCTGCAAACGGCTTTCGCTTCTGTCACGCAGACGGTAACGTGAGCGTGGTAGGAGTTGACCATGCTGGTCTGGGGGTGCGTACCGTGCGCATCTTTGAACTACCGTTCGAAGATCCTGCCAACCTAGTCGTTGAGGCGCTGCGGCCATACGGCACAGTTCTGAGCCACACAGGGGAGAAATGGAACACATTCGAAACGTACCCTGTCCTTAACGGGGTACGACAAGTGCGCATAGAACTTAAGAAGCACGTTCCATCGTATGTTTTCGTTGGTGGCTGCCGCGCAATTGTTATCTATGATAGACAACCGAGGACCTGCTCGAGCTGCGGCCAGGAGGGCCATGTTAGAACTGAGTGTCTGCAGCGCCGCCTCGTTCAGGTGCCCCGCAATGAACCCCAACGATCCACTATGACCTCTCTCCCGCTCACATATGTGGAGGCGGCACGACATGATGTGTTGGATGATCAAAACCTGCTACCTCCTCAAGCCGCTGCCAGCTCCGTTGGAGAGTCAGCGCCGTCGACGACGCCGCAGCCCAACGGTGCAGAGGTTCCTACAGCCTCCGCCCACCACAGCGTCGTGGGCACCCAGCCACCGTCACTGTCGAGATCAGACACAGGGG
Organism: Schistocerca serialis cubense; assembly: GCF_023864345.2. Taxonomy (NCBI): domain Eukaryota; kingdom Metazoa; phylum Arthropoda; class Insecta; order Orthoptera; family Acrididae; genus Schistocerca; species Schistocerca serialis. The sequence continues at coordinate 751,938,444 of NC_064639.1, read as the reverse complement.
TTCCTAGCGACCGAGACTGTGTCGAGCCCCGCCCTCCAGTGGATGTCGAATCTCGGACCCGAAAGCAAAAATCACCCAAGCGACACAAGAAGAGGCGATTGTCAGCTGACGAACAGGACAGGAATGTGAAGCCGGCGGAAGACATCGACTTCGTTGACTCGCCCACAAATGCAGCGGACTCCAGTGGCATCATTCACCAGAAGGTGCCTGACGACAAGGAACACTCTCCTAAATCTGGTGGCCCAGAAAACGAGGCGCACTGCGTCGACTCCCAAAATGTGGGCTCCTGTGAAAGCGTCCAGCCCCCAATGACATCACAATCGTCTCTTGGTGATTGGGCAGACGATATGGAGGCAGATGATGCACAGCAAACATCGATATCTCCACCAGAGCCCGTGGCTGACATTGAGCCCGGAGGGCTCTGCCAGTAATGCACAGCATGCAGATGGATGGCTGTGTGGTGTGTGAGATCACTGTGGGATTGCACCGGCACACTGCCTCCGCCACTTGATATGTCTCAGTCATACCGTGTGGGGACAGTCAACGTAAATGGTGTCCACCCCACTGTCAAGACCCGCATGTTACACAACATGATCAGAGCGGCAGACTTGGACATTGCCCTTCTCCAGGAGGCCCGTCCCGAGCTGTGTTTAGACCTATATGGCTACACCACGTACAGCCTGCCCGTAGGTGATGGCGCAGGAGGAACGGCCATCCTTCTCCGAGATGGCATAGACGCGACGGACGCGACGTACTTGCCGAACGGGCGCGCCATCGCACTCACACTTGGCGCAGTGCGCCTCTTTAACGTCTACGCTCCCTCCGGTAATTCGCACCGTGGTGACAGGCATGTCTTCTATTCGGAGGAGTTGGCCCCACTTTTGCAAGGAAATATGGACCATTACATAGTGGGCGGCGATTTTAACAGTGTTCTGCGGCCCGAGGACCAGATACCGCATTACGGCCCACGCCCGGCTCTACAAGCATTGATACGTGACCTCGCGCTCCACGACACATGGCACTTACATCATGGGACCCAGAGCGGATGTACGCACTTTACCAGCCATTCTGCCAGTCGTCTGGACCGGATATACGTCTCGCGTGCCCTCCGAACAGCAACCCGTGATGCAGAACTCTGGCCGACGGCCTTCACGGACCATCTCGCGTACATCTGCACTGTCACCTTGCCCCGACAACTCACAAGACGCAGCAGGGGCCCGTGGACGCTGAACGTCTCCCTCCTTCGCGAGGAAGCGTGTCGGCGAGCAGTCACTGACACATGGCGTCGATGTATCAGGCGCCTGCCCATGTATGCTTCCACGTTGCTGTGGTGGCTGGGATGTGTCAAACCTGCCCTCCGAAAGACCTTGATGGCCTATGGGCGTGACAGATCGAACTGGCAAAGGGCAACATCGGAATTTTACTATACAGCGTTACGTGAGCTGGCGACGCAACCGCCGTCTCCCGAACGTCAGATGTCCGTACAACGCATCAAAGCTCGTCTACTTCGCATCAGGACAGAGCAGCTAGACGGTGTCCGCATCCGTGCGCGAGTGCAAGACTGTATCCCCAACGAAACAGCGTCAGTTTATCACATTGTGCGCTAGAGGCGCCACCGCAAACGTCAGCTCATTACGGCGGTAAACACGGAGGACGGCGGGCGCGCAGTGACACAAACGGACATCGCACACACGTTCGCCAGACACTATGGGACCTTGTACATGGAAGATCCGCGAAATGTACGTGATTATGACGAGCTGTTGCATGATTTTCCCGCCCCTCGGGACGTGGCACCCGATGATAGTCTTCTGTTGCCCATTACACCCGACGAGCTGACATCGGCCTTGGCACGTGGAGCACCGAACAAGTCGCCTGGACCGGACGGTTTACCCCTGGAATTCTACCGCACTTTTTACCACCTTATGGGTGACAAGTGGCTCCAAATGTTTCAAGACCTGATCCGCCCTGATTTCACTGTCCCCACAGAATTCACAGAAGGCATCTTGATCCCAGTTCCGAAACCGAATGGTGGTTGTAGGTGGCAGGATATTCGCCCACTCACACTCCTCAACAACGACTACAAGATCCTCGCCCGTATCCTCCGCGCGCGTCTCCACACCGCTATCGGGAAAGCCATCCACACCGATCAGACATGTTTAGGTGGTGTCAGCAACATTCATGCGGCGTTAGGAGCATACCGCGACGTAATTGCTTTGACGAGTCCTGCAAAATACGAGGCGCCCTTGTCGCCGTAGATTTTGACCACGCATTCGACCGCGTCGATCACGGCTTCTTACGCGCAGTTTTGCAACACATGGGCCTCTCTCCGGAGTCTGCACAGGTGGTCCTTCGACTGGTCCACGGAGCGCGCTCCCGCATGTTGGTCAACGGTTATCAGTCTGGTCACATTGTTGTTGGACGGTCAGTGCGACAAGGGTGCCCCCTGTCGGGCATATTATTTGCTGCAGCGCTTGAACCAGCTTTACATGATCTACGGCAGCGATTAACTGGTATCTCCTTGCGGAACGTGATGTTTTGTTGTGGTGCATTCGCCGATGACGTGGTGTTCCTGGCCAGATCAGAGGATGAAATGCATATGGCGCTACAGTGGCTACGCCAGTACGGGGCGGTCGCTGCGAGCGTCATCAACGTGAAGAAGACAAAATACATGGATGTCGGAGGGGGGATTTCCCACACAACGGCGGTGCCCTTTGACAAGGTGCCCGTACTCAAGTGTTTAGGAGTGCAATTCTATAGCAATGTCCGCCGCACGGCGGCGGTTACGTACCGCCGGCTCCTACACCAGACACGTGCTCTGCTGCAGGACAACAAACTGCGTCGCTTGGATATGCTCCTCAGAACACGTTATGTCAACACCTATCTTGTCTCAAAACTGAACTATTTTGCGCAAATCCTTCCCTTGACAGCTACGATGGCCGACAGATTTCAAGCAGCATATGGACATTTCGTAAGCACCGGTCTGGTTTTTAAAGTCCAATACGCCACCCTGACACTGCAGCAGCGGGCGGGCGGTATCGGTTTAATTCACGTATATAACCGTGCGCGATCGCTTTATCTCAACACTATGCGTCGCACGTGGACCTCTGCCCACGCCACTCTGACGGGCACCCTGATAGCGGAAGTGGCACGACACTCTCTGCATCCCCCGGTTTCTGTAGGACACATTTCACCGGCACTCACCCACATCAGAGACTTCTTTGTTGACTTCAGCTACTTACGGTCAGAACTTCCGACGACACGGAAGCCCAGCACAAAAGACTATTATCGCCTCTATCAGCAGCGTCAACCTGTAAATACGGTCACCCACAGACATCCTGAAGTTACCTGGAACACGGTGTGGCGAGCGGTACACACGCCTTTTCTACCTACGACGGTGCGTTCATTGTGGTACGTGGTTGTGAATGGGAAGTTCGCTACTCGTCAGAGGTTACATTCCATACATCTGACGGACGACCCCTTGTGTCCGACATGCTCAGTCGCTGACTCGGATGCACACCGTCTGACGTGTGCCGCGACCAGCGAGTGCTGGCTACTGACGCAGCGCATGCTGGCATTGCTCTTGCGGCGATTGCCGGAGTCTATCTCCCCTGATGACGTATTGCGCCCCGACGTCGTATACTTTCCATCAACCAGAACGAACGCCGTTAACTGGCTAAAAGGCATGGCCGTTTACTACATACACTCCTGGAAATTGAAATAAGAACACCGTGAATTCATTGTCCCAGGAAGGGGAAACTTTATTGACACATACCTGGGGTCAGATACATCACATGATCACACTGACAGAACCACAGGCACATAGACACAGGCAACAGACAATGCACAAAGTCGGCACTAGTACAGTGTATATCCACCTTTCGCAGCAATGCAGGCTGCTATTCTCCCATGGAGACGATCGTAGAGATGCTGGATGTAGTCCTGTGGAACGGCTTGCCATGCCATTTCCACCTGGCGCCTCAGTTGGACCAGCGTTCGTGCTGGACGTGCAGACCGCGTGAGACGACGCTTCATCCAGTCCCAAACATGCTCAATGGGGGACAGATCCGGATATCTTGCTGGCCAGGGTAGTTGACTTACACCTTCTAGAGCACGTTGGGTGGCACGGGATACATGCGGACGTGCATTGTCCTGTTGGAACAGCAAGTTCCCTTGCCGGTCTAGGAATGGTAGAACGATGGGTTCGATGACGGTTTGGATGTACCGTGCACTATTCAGTGTCCCCTCGACGATCACCAGTGGTGTACGGCCAGTGTAGGAGATCGCTCCCCACACCATGATGCCGGGTGTTGGCCCTGTGTGCCTCGGTCGTATGCAGTCCTGATTGTGGCGCTCACCTGCACGGCGCCAAACACGCATACGACCATCACTGGCACCAAGGCAGAAGCGAATCTCATCGCTGAAGACGACACGTCTCCATTCGTCCCTCCATTCACGCCTGTCGCGACACCACTGGAGGCGGGCTGCACGATGTTGGGGCGTGAGCGGAAGACGGCCTAACGGTGTGCGGGACCGTAGCCCAGCTTCATGGAGACGGTTGCGAATGGTCCTCGCCGATACCCCAGGAGCAACAATGTCCCTAATTTGCTGGGAAGTGGCGGTGCGGTCCCCCACGGCACTGCGTAGGATCCTACGGTCTTGGCGTGCATCCGTGCGTCGCTGCGGTCCGGTTCCAGGTCGACGGGCACGTGCACCTTCCGCCGACCACTGTCGACAACATCGATGTACTGTGGAGACCTCACGCCCCACGTGTTGAGCAATTCGGCGGTACGTCCACCCGGCCTCCCGCATGCCCACTATACGCCCTCGCTCAAAGTCCGTCAACTGCACATACGGTTCACGTCCACGCTGTCGCGGCATGCTACCAGTGTTAAAGACTGCGATGGAGCTCCGTATGCCACGGCAAACTGGCTGACACTGACGGCGGCGGTGCACAAATGCTGCGCAGCTAGCGCCATTCGACGGCCAACACCGCGGTTCCTGGTGTGTCCGCTGTGCCGTGCGTGTGATCATTGCTTGTACAGCCCTCTCGCAGTGTCCGGAGCAAGTATGGTGGGTCTGACACACCGGTGTCAATGTGTTCTTTTTTCCATATCCAGGAGTGTATTTTGCGATGCTCCCAAAGGCACACTCGACTTTTGTTCCCTATTGATGACGATACATGCAGCTTTCAGCCGCCACCCGAAGTACAGAACTCGTTTCGCAAATTATTTAGGTTCATTATTTGCGGATCCTCCTGCTCACAGGGGCGTTCCGGGTATGAGACGCTGAAAATGAAGAAGAATCCTGGAGCATATTGATCCTCTACGGACGGAATAAGGGGGAACCCCTCGCAACAGACGAGAAGACGACTCGGACGCTCGCCTACGGCAGTTGTAGGATCTTTCTTTGTAATGAAACAAAAATAAATCTATAATAAAAAAAAATGTTATAAAAATTAAAGAAATAAATAAATAAAAAGAACAACAACGACAAACCCACTCCATCCCCATCCTGATCCTTCGATCCTCGAACTCGAACACGTTGCTTGGGCGTGGCGGCGGGATGGCCAGGCTTCGGGTGTCGACCCCTGCCCTACCCGTCGTCCTGCTCCTGCAGCGGTTCATTAGTAAAAAAAATTAAAAAAAAATTTAAAAAAAAGATGGTAGAGCACGGAAGTTTCATATCAGCGCGCACTCCGCTGCAGAGTGAAAATCTCATTCTGGAAACCTCCCCCAGGCTGTGGCTAAGCCATGTCTCCGCAGTATCCTTTCTTTCAGGAGTGCTAGTTCTGCAAGGTTCGCAGGAGAGGTTCTGTAAAGTTTGGAAGGTAGGAGACGAGATACTGGCAGAAGTAAAGCTGTGCGGAACGGGCGTGAGTCGTGCTTCGGTAGCTCAGATGGTTGAGCACTTGCCCGCGAAAGGCAACGGTCCCGAGTTCGAGTCTCGGTCGAAAACACACAGTTTTAATCTGCCAGGAAGTTTCACATCATTCAAACGGTCTTTTAATCTCAAAGAAATGTCAGTCATGAAACCTTGTAATTCAGCTATCTCGAATAATCTTGTTAATGTCTTACCACGAGATAAATATCTGACAACGGTGTGGACCATTAGTTGTTTTACGTTTACACCCTTAATTTTCACGCAGTAGTGATAACAACTGGAGCTGAAGAGGGCGTGTGCTAATTGATTATGTTACCGAAGTCACATATTTGTCTGGAATATTCTTACTGCTTCATCAAGATCCAATTTTATCAAGGGTGCTTGTCTATGCGGTATACAACGGCTGGAACTACAGTTCGGTGCTTTACTTTTTGTTAATGAACCTACAGCTGCTGTTGTGCCAGTCATTGATGAGCCGTGCGGTCTTCCTTCTATCTATTTCGACGGGATTTGTAATATTTGACAGTGAGCCATGTGGGAAAGTTAAAGGGCGTGCGCGGAGGAAGTGTGATGAGTGGGGCTCCGAACTGCCGGCGGGCAGTGGATCTAAGACGGCTAGGCCAGAAGCCGGGTAGCGAGCAGTGATACCAAGCGCAAACGCGGCGAGCCGGGGCCAGTTGGTATGGCAAGGTCGCGGACAGCTGGTTGCAGTGTTATTGGGATGGACCGTCTTACTGGGAATGCCGATGTATTAATTCACCTGCCTTTTGTCAAGACTATATGGCACTGGTGAGTCATTCTGATGTTTGTGTGATGCAGTGCTGGAGGTTCTTTTCTGCTCGCCGATGTGTGGCTCAAATGCAGATTCACGGCAGAAGCTGGATCATGGGTTTGTTCTACTGCATTACAAGAAGAACTACAATTTAAATGGTGATTTATTCCACTCCTGTGTGTCTTCTGCCTGCATTGATCAGTTAGCATGAATGCTACGCAAAACATATGTACAGTAAACTTGCGTGTTTGGTATTCCACACATAACCAGGTTGAGAGCCCACCTTCTTAGGGTTTCCATTCAGGTTTCGTGGTGCTTAATAGTAGCATGTAAAATACGCTCTCATGAAGATCATGAAGCTTCTTATATGGAGCATATTAACTGCTACTCCTTGCCGGTTACGAGAGGTTATGTATCTTTTTAGTTGTAAAACTGCTGTGGACTCTGAATGACATTGTGGAGTGGTTACGTTGACTAGAACTTGTGATTTGAACGGATGGGTCAGATGGCTCTAAGAACTATGGGACTTAACATCTGAGGTCATCAGTCCCCTAGAACTTAGAGCTACTTAAATCTAACTAACCTAAGGACATCACACACATCCATGCCCGAGGCAGGATTCGACCTGCGACCGTAAAAGCAGTGTGGTTCCGGACTGAAAAACCTAGAACCGCTCGCCCACAGTGGCCGGCGTAGTTTGAACACCCGTCTTATTAACGTAGCACACAAACGACGGTTGCCTTCCGAGAGCTGTCACACGCCCATTTTCAGTTGAAATATATTGGAGTTTATTTAACGCATTGAATGTTGCAAGTCAAATTCTGGCTGGCCGTTTTACTTAGAATGCAATTTTTTTAAATATTTACACCCTCTTCCTACCACAACCTCATTTAAGACTTTAATGTGTTTTGACTTTTTTAAAAACAAAACAGCAAATAATGTTACGGCTCTATTTATATGTCGCCGGCCGGGTTGGCCGAGTGGTTCTAGGCGCTACAGTCTGAAACCACGCGACCGCTACAGTCGCAGGTTCGAATCCTGCCTAGGGCATGTATGTGTGCGATGTCCTTAGGTTACTTATGTTTAAGTAGTTCTAAGTTCTAGGGGACTCATGACCTCAGAAGTTGAGTCCCATAGTGCTCAGAGCCATTTGAACCATTTTTTTTATATGTCAGATGTAATTCTGAACTTAAGTCTGTAGCAGTGATTAGCTGTAACTGCCTCCCTGTCCGAGCCTATGAGGCCTCTTGCGTGATCCTATTACGGCGATTGGTTATGCTGGTCGCTGTCGCCAAAGGCACATATCTAAAGAGGCTTCTTCAAACTATTTTCGTCAGTGAAACAGTCGAGGCTTAAGTAGCCTTGTTACCAGTGAGATGTAAGATAAGTCTTCTTGCAGTAGGCAGGTATATAAATATTATTGTACAATTTTTTTGGCGTAGACATTCATGGTTTAAGTAATTTTATAACCAATCAATTGTATATCAATTCTAAAGTTTCTTGTCCAAAGCTTTTTGGCAAATGCTTTACAACCTAAATTTCAGTAGATTATCACTGACGCGTAGATTACAATTTTTTTTTTTTTTACAGATGTTTGTACAACTTTGTTATTTAGTTGTGTATGGTGTCTGAAGTAAATTTTTGTTTACATGTTATGGACTGGCTCTCCCACGCAACAGCTAATTATGTTGACTCCAAGATGACGTACCAGATTCCAGTTGCCTTGGCCTCATCTGTACAAATTTCTATACAGTCGTCCCAGTTTCAGAAGGTTCATTTTAAAAAGGACAATGATACGCACTATAAGCAATTCTTCTTCGTGTGACTGTTTGTATGTATATTGTAAAATTATCAGCAAGGTTGCCAGTCCAGCAACTTCAGTCGACCCATCCACTTACAAGGCGAATTTGTTGTGCTGAAGGCAATCAGCTAGTTTGTTGATGTAACTGACTGAGTTTTAGAAAAGCTAAGTGGTCGCAAACAAGCAGGTACTACTTTTTTGTCCATTGAATCCAAATGACGTGTTTCGGACTCCGTCCGTCATCAGATTTCCTGGTGTAAACAATATAACAAATAATTAGTTATACATTAAAAAAACACCAAATGTTAAAAAGAAAGCGCAAAATCGAACTAATGGTCAGAACCAATACATACCACTTCATAGCAAAAATAACTTTGAAACTTCCTGGTAGATTAAAACCATGTACCGGACCGAGACTCGAACTCGGGACCTTCGCCTTTCGTGGGGAAGTGCTCCACCAATATCCTTTCTTCCAGGAGTGCTAGTTGTGCAAGTTTCATAAGACAGCTTATGTGAAGTTTTTAAGGTAGAAGTCGTGGTACTGGTGGATGTAAAGTTGTGAGGACGGGGCCTGAGTCGTGCATTGGTAACTCTGATGGTAGAGCACTTGCCCGCGAAAAATAAAGGTCCCGAGTTCGAGTCTCGGTCCGGCACACGGCACACAGTTCTGATCTGCCCGGAAGTTTCATATCAGCGTACACTCCGCTGCAGAGTGAACATTTCATTTAAAAGTAACTTTGACAGTTTGTTCCTTACTCATATATTCACAAACCAAAAGGTGTAACATATAATTTAAACCTGGAAAATGGGAAGGTTGGTCATGAGAACGACTACGAAAAACTTCTAGTTCAGAGCCCTCGTACTTTCGCATACAGTTTTTGATCGTAGAATTATGAAGTATATTATGCTGCTTGTCGGCTCATTTTTGGCTACTAAGCATTGAGAAAAAGTAACTTTTGTAAAGCCTGCGATGATACGATATTTATAAGAGTTGTTTTTCTCAGTGTGTAACAAGACTTCATGCCCTTTGTTCTTGAGGTTGAAATTATTTTGTCGTAGTTCTCGAAGAGGTCTTGCGGAGCCTCATTGCTCCGCATAAAGAATGAAACGATGCAGCCGCCCGTATTGTTGTTCCGCAAATCTAGCATTGTTCTGTCTAAAGTTTCAGCAGATATCTCATGGGATATCGAAACCTCATCCCAAAATATTAAATTGCAGTCACGGATCAAGGTACCAGTATTAATCTTCTTAGAAACATTACGGATGATGTAGGTGCTGTCATCAGAAAATTTCAGGATAATTCTGAATGTTAAATCAACAGTTCGGCCGCCTTGTAAAAAAGCACGAGTGCAATTTTTCCACTAGAAATGACTTTTGCGAGAATTGGATTAATTAAAAATGTCTTACAAGTGATTTTAGCTGCATGTAAAAAAAATTTCCCTTCGTTATTGTTGACTGATGCCATTAACAGGTTGTAAACATAATTTTGCTCGTGGTTCAAACGACAATCGGTTTGAACGGTCTGTAAATGTCGATTACAATCGTAGTTTGTTTCTCGAAAATACTGCGCATTGGTTCATGAATTTATATTGGAACATATCGACAAAGGAAGCCCAAAATGTGTTACAGATTTCTTGACAGACACTGAATCTCTTTACTCAATTCGAGTAAAGCTATTTCAAACATATTTTGTCCGTAATCGATATCATCAGATGACTGTTATCGTCCTTTATCATGTAGTATATCTGGCGTTATGCTTTCGCGGTTTTTTGCCAAAGTAATTGCAAAAAATCACATAATGAAAACAACAGATGTCTGAGTGGTCTTCTACACTGAGGTTCCAAAACTCGTGGGGTAATTCCTGATGTCGTGTGGCACCTTCTTTTGCCCGGCGCAGTGTAGCTACTCGACGTGGCATGAACTCAACAAACCATTCGAAGTCCCCTGCAGAAATGTTGAGCTATGCTGCGTCTACAGCCGTTCACAATCGGGATAGTGTTGCCGGTATTCTCAGCACACTCTGGAGACTGTGGATCTGGAAATACTGAATTTTTTTCTTTGTCTGTAAAACACAGAGAGGAGAAGACAGTATTAGTTCATACCAGACAGAGGACCGCCCTCAGCCATCCTAGTGTTTGAAAGAGTTTTTATTTTGTGGCTGGAGTTCTTCAATCGTCGCAGACGTGCACGAGAACCACCACGTCGACGCACCGGACGCAGTACATACGGTGATATTGGTAATTGCTTCGGCTTATTAGGGCTATAAGCCTAAACAGCTCTGATCACGTAAATTTTATTTCCACTGGGCTTGCACACCACTGTAGATCATCTTTGAAAGTAGTGTATTCTAGTGTTTGATATGTAGGTGATATCAGTCATTTCGCGTTATTTATATTAGTTCGCATAGGCTTAAAAAGGGGCAGATTTGGGCAACTGATAAATCGTATTAGTTAGGAAATTCATTTGTATCTTTTTATGTCCATTGAACACTGATATATAAACAGTTGTAATATGAAGAGGTTTTAATCTACAATGAATGTTTAAGCAGAAACTCCGTTTATCATTTGGTAGTTACTAGTTCCCTTAATAATTCATTTACGTTTAAGTTGCAGTTTATACGTTAACGAGGAAAACGGAGATAATCGCCATTAAGAATTCCTCTGATATGCTTCAGGGGGTAGTGAAACAGGGCCAAACCTTCATTTTCGCGTGCAGTATTTCCGTTGCGCACATTAATTTCACACCTGCCCGCAGTAGCATCTTGGAACATGTACGCCAGGAACATTAACTCCTTTTTTTTTCAGTATCAAATGAAAAACAAAAAAAGACAAGCATGTTCCGAACATGGACTAACGGTTCGGCAGCCTAGTTACTCTATTGCCTTTTCTTGTTATTTAAACAAGACCAACAGGTGCACAACAATACTCCTAAAATGAGGACCGCAGGGGCCAGTTAGCTCATCCGATACCTAGACGACGAAATACGGGGTTCAACGCACTGGCGACTAAGTCTCGATACTGTGGCAGATGCAGACATTTGTTATATGCAGTGACCATATTGTTGCAGGGGATGCTGAGTAGCACCGTGGTGGAGTGATGATGACACTAAACTGTTGCATGGGGGGTCGTGAGTTCATAACTAACCTGGACTGTACAGTTTTAATTTCTATATTCGTTTCGAGTACATTCCAGAAGTATCCACAATTGTGAAGAATAATTTACTGGAAAGTTCTGTATCTGTGTATATATTGTATGTGTTCTGGCCGGAGGCAGTTCGCTCCGCGCTCTTGTATGTGCAAGTGCTGAATAAACTTTCGTTAAGTGAAGTTAGTGTTCGTCATTCATCTAATCGCACCTTCTTCTATGTGACATTATTCTGGTGGAGACGCTGAGTATTGGAACTCGTGATAGCACACATTATCGACGACACAGTGGCTCCCATCAGGCCACGACAGAGCCGCTGTTTACGTGGAGAGAAACCCTTGTTCGAGCCATATTCAACAGATCGCACTCTATCGGAGACAGAAGAAGAAGAGGACGTTACGATGACAGCAACTGTGTGCCAACACATGAAACATCCTTCCGGGTTCTCTGGTGACGACGGCCAAGATCCAAACAAGTGGCTGAAGGTATATGAGCGTATAGCCAAATTTAACAAATAGTGTGACACGGTGTGTTTGGCTAACGAATTTTACTACTTGGAAGACACAGCCAAGCAATGGTATGAGAACAACGAGGAGAAATTCACAAGCTGGGAAGTATTCCAGGCGGAACTGCGGAGGTACTCGTATTTCGGAGACACACAATGACAGACGTGCGAGGCTGAAGATAAAAGGCAAGGCACAGCGTCCAGGAGAAACTGCAGCATCCTACATTCAGGACGTCTTGGAGCTGTGTAAAACAGTGGATCCTAGAATGAAGTGAAGTAGAAAATAAGGTTGCACATATCATGAAGGGTGTTGCTGAAGACATGTATCAAGCCCTACTTCTGAAGGAGATTTCGACAGCAGACGACTTCATAAAATGGTGCAAGTATATCGAAACGATACATCAAAAAAGAATTGCATGCAAGAAGATTGAACGGCTTCCAAACGTCGTATCGATTTTTGTGATGGAGGAAGCAACTGATTTCACAAGTGCTCTTCCTCAGATAGTGAGAGAGGAAGTTCAGAAGGCACTTGGACTGCACTGCGAGCAGGAAAACCGAGACGCATCGTAAGGGAAGAAGTGGAACAGGCATTGAACCCAATCTCTCGTCCTTCATTTCCCTTTAAAACGGTGAAAAACTCGAGACCCAGGCGGAGTTACGTTCCTACGATGCCGCATGAGGAACCTGTTTGGTCACCAAGGGAGACTGACGTCTGCAGGACCCAGGATAACCAACTAGTATGTCTCCACTGAGGACGGCCGTGGCCTGTGGTGCGCTATTGTCGAGAAAGGCGGTGGATATGTGATAACGCCCGCGCCAGAAGATAGCAGACCAGTCTTAGCCGACGCCAACTCCTGGACGACGATGATGAACAGGAAGATGTGGGTGCAGGACGACGTAGGTCACCATCGCCGCAAGCTAGCCGCTGGAGAGGACGCTCCCCAACACGCCGATCAAGGTCTCTCCATCGCTGTTTAGAAGCTACAGCCGATCACCTAGCCGCCGCAATCTGGAAAACTAAAGTGTGGTTAGGCCGCGGAAGAAAATCATCTCTGCTGAAGGTGGCTAATAGGAAATATGTAAAACCTACAGGAAGATGTACCATTCGTGTGGGTGTAAGTGGCCATTCACAGCCCTTAGGATTCATCGTATTACAAGAGTGTAGTCAAGACGTCATTCTCGGATGGGACTTTTTGAAAGGTTCTCAGGCAATTATAGATTGTGGTCTCTCGAAGATTATGTTAGACGAAGATTCGCATCCGAGTGTTTGGAGACTATGTGTGCTGGATGAAGTGATCATTCCTGCACTCAGCGCTAGAAAGGTAACTGTCCGTGTCTTGCCATGCATCAACCCATGGATCTTGTAGTGGAACGTAAGAGAAGCATACCACTGAAGAACAACATGGTCATGCCAACCTCTGTCGTCTCGTTTAAGGAGGGATTCGGTGAATTCTGATAGTTAACTGTCATCGAGAACTGCAGGTCCTCCCAAGACGCATGTGAGTCGCAAACGCTGAGCCGTTAATTGCCGAACAGCTGAGCATCATAGAAACCTCCCATGCCGAGTCTGCGAGCGAAATTAGCGTTGCCACTAAGAGACAAGACCTTCTATCTCGACTATCACCAAATCTCACTAAGGAACAACAGGAGAAGCTACTTGCCATTCTTCAAGAGTTCTCCGAATGCTTAAATCCACAGGTGAAGAGCAAATCAGATAAATCGACGGCGAAGCACCGGATTAGCACTTGGGACCATCAACCAATAAGCCAGAGAGCATACCGTGTGTCAGCAACGGGACGTCGAATAATTCGCGACAAGATAGAGGAAATTATGACGAATGACATCATTCAGCCTTCGCAAAGCCCATGGTTGTCACCAGTGGTCCCCGTCATGATGAAGGATGGCTGTTGGCGCTTTTGTGTTGATTACAGGAAGCTTAAGAAGATAACTAAAATGGACGTTTGCCCTCTTCCACGAACTGACGATACACTGGATTGTCTGAAGGGGGATAAGTTTTTCTCAACCATGGACATGTACTCGGGATACTGGCAAATCGAAGTAGATGAGGCTAATCGTGAGAAAACTGCATTCATCACCCCTGAGGGCCTGTATGAGTTTAATGTAATTCCATTTGTTTTGTTTACTGCACCAGCAACTTTTGAACGGATGATGGATAATTTTCTAAGGCACCTGAAGTGGACAATGTGTCTTTCTTATTTAGATGACATTATAGTGTTCTCAGAGACATTTGATGAGCATATAAAAAGACTGAGGGCCGTTCTTAAGTGTCTCGGGCAAGGCTGACTGAAACTTAACCCAAGAAAGTGTCTCTTTAAAGCAATGGAGCAAAAGAAATCAAAATACTAGGACACCTTGTGTCAAACGAAGGGGTGCGACCAGACACAGAAAAGGTGAGATCTATAACGGAATTTCCTATCCCTAAAAATATTAGAGATGTGAGAATCTTCCTCGGGTTATGTTCTTATTACCGTCGTTTTATCAAAGACTTTTGTATTAATGCCAGGCTACTCCAAGAGCTGTTAAAAGCTGATGCTAAATTTATCTGGGCTGGTGCTCAACAAGATTCTTTCAATGTGCTGCTGACGACTGAACCTCTACTTTGTCTGTATGACGAGAGAGCACCTACAGAACTACACACAGATGCAAGCGGGTATGGGATTGGTGCTGTTCTGGTTCAAATTTAGGATGGAAAAGAGAAGGCTATAGCCTACGCTTCTAGGACACTTACAAAAGCCGAGAGACGCTACCCAACTTCAGAAAGAGAATGCCTTGCCGTGATCTGGGGCATGTGTAAATTTAGACAGTATCTCTATGGAAGGCTGTTCACAGTTGTTGCAGACCATCATTCACTTTGTTAGTTGACAGGTCTTACGGATCCAACAGGACGACTCGCCATGTGGGTGCTATTTCTTCAAGAGTATGACATTACCATAGTGTACAAAAGTATAAGAAAACACCAAGATGCCGACTGTCTCTCAAGAAACTCTGTGCAAGACCGTCAAGACTTTGATGAAGTTAGTGACTGTCTCGCTGCACTCCAGGATCTCTCTGCTGAGCAGAAGAAGGACGCCGAGATATGTCAAATTACGCTTGCCTCAAATCGGTCAGAAGATGTCGAAGGACAATTTAAGGTAGTTAATGGATTACTTTGTAGGAAAAACTTTGATCCGTTTGGAAAGAGATGGGTACCAGCGATTCCTAAACACATGCGCTTAGATGTTCTCCAGAAATTCCATGACACGCCTGCCGGGCACTTAGGATTTATCGAGACATACGATAGAATCCGCAAGAGATTTTTCTGGCCAGGTTTATTTAGGTGTGTCCATCACTATGTGTCGCACTGTTGAGAGTGCTAGAGGAGAAAGTTTGTTCCTCAGGAACCACCTGGCCCACTCATACCAATTCCACCAGCCGAAACGCCTTTCCAGCGTGTTGGGATTGGCCTCTTCGGACGATTTCCAACGTCTGCTAGTGGCAATAGATGGATTATTGTTTGCACTGATTATCTGACACGATATGCCATTACAAAACCCGTGAAAACAGCCGAAGCACCCGAGGTAGCCAAATTCTCTGTGGAACATTGTATTAAAACACAATGCCCCAAGGTCGTTACATACGGATCGAGGGAAAGTCTTTCAAATGGTTCAAATGGCTCTGAGCACTATGCGACTGAATTTCTGAGGTCATCAGTCGCCTAGAACTTAGAACTAATGAAACCTAACTAACCTAAGGACATGACACACATCCATGGCCGAGGCAGGATTCGAACCTGCGACCGGAGCGGAAAGTCTTTCAATCGAATCTTGTGACAGAAATAAACCGTCGGTGCAACATTACTCATCACATGACGACTGTCTACCATCTGCAAGCTAATGGGCTTACTGAATGCCTTAATAAGACCTAGGCCGACATGCAATCAATGTTCGTCAGTATTGAGAAGAGCAACTGGGATGAGGTTCTACCTTTCGTGACGTTTGCCTGCAACACCGCCATACAGCACACCACAGGATTTACACCATTTTTCCTGGTGCATGGGCGTGAGGCGACTACGACGATGGGCATTATGGTTCCGTTACATCCTAATGACGTGGACGACGACTATATCAGCCCGGTGTTAACCAGTGCTGAGGAAGCTCGGCAGTTAGGTCGCCTCCTCAGGCTGCAGGCTCAAGAAAACGATTGCCGGGCTACCGCCCTGTTGTCTACCAGCCTGGTGACCTCGTCTGGATCTTCACTCCTGTTCGGAAGGTTGGTCTCTCTGAGAAGCTACGCAGGAGCTACTTTGGACCTTATAAGGTTGTAAGACAGTTGCCTGATATTACTTATGAAGTTGAAGATTGGGTCCGTATCACCCAAACCAGCTACTAATTGATGAACTTGGTAGCCCAATACCCATGCGGTTGTGTCTGACTTTCCTCTAGGAATGTGTGGGAAGTCTGGACGCAAGAGGATATCAGCGCTTCGTGATCGTGACAGATAAATCTACATGGATCCATGACACTAAATGCAATACGAAATAGGTGCTCATTGGTGGATAACACAACGACGCCTACTCCATTGGTAGAATAGGAAGGCTAAGATGAAACCACACTGTCTTCCAAGAAGTTTCCGATGCTGCTCTTTGAACAGACGTCGTAAGGTCAATCCCTCCCCCATGCATTGACAAAAATTTGGTAGTGAGATGGGGTATCCACGTAATGGAAGCATTATCAAAACCTCGTAATTTCATCAAGTGACATTTGCCTTCGTCGTTACGAGAACCAGATATCAGGCAAAACGCATTCACGGTGCTTTGAACAATGGTATCTTAGCGGGAGGAGCAGTAACACCATCACACGGTCCGCATGTGTGAGCACTTAGATCGTCTCACCCAAGAGTGTCCACTCTTGCGAATGAGCATCACTCTTTCGAAGAAGGAGCTCAAGTAATACAACAATGACACTTAAGGCGGACTTCCATGAAGAAAACACCTATGGAGGTTAATTGGGGGTGTCAGTTTGCCTCTGACAGCAACCGAAGCTTGGATGCCCGTGAATACATTATACAAGACTCCTCGCGCGCCAGTAGTGAACCCATCGACTTCTAGTACCTGCAACAGGAAGCCATAGGTGACACGGTCGAACGCCTTGGGTAAACCCGAAAGCGCAAGAGATAAAGGAACGCTAGTAACACCAGCCACCGTTACGACGTCACGACATTCAACTATATCGAGATTAGAGTTGTACGAGCAGCAAAAAAATTTTGATGGTCAGCAACAACTTTCTCCATCAACGCAAACAGCCGTCTATTCATGGCCCTCGCCACAACCCTTTAATCAGAATTTAATAACGTAAGGAGGCGAAAATAATCGGTTGATGCCTGACCGGAACTTTTAGGACTTAACACCATTCTTCCAACCTTAAAAGTGCCTGGCACCAATCTAGTTTCATCCCTTCGTCCAAAATCAACGTAAAAGTATTACCCAACGAAGTCCTAAAACGCACACAAAATTCTTTTGACAGACAATTCAACCTCTGGCCATTTTTAGAGGGCTATCTGACTATAGGGTAAAAAACATTATCACCTTGACGATCTACAAACACAGCATTATGTGCAGGTGCAAGTGTACGCTCAACAGTTCGAACGAGAGAATCGCGTAACATATCGACACAGAATTGGTGAAAGGGATGCAAAATCTCCTTGTCTGCTTTCACAACATTGCCGTCCTCGGTCTTGACAGACATCATGCACGCACGTCTATGACGAAACTGATGTCGAACCAGATCATACAAAGAAGTCAGTTTATCCACTACCGAGGAACGTGGTTTGAATCGCATCCGCCGCGCGGGATTAGCCGAGCGGTCTCAGGCGCTGCAGTCATGGACTGTGCGGCTGGTCCCGGCGGAGGTTCGAGTCCACCCTCGGGCATGGGTGTGTGTTTGTCCTTAGGATAATTTAGGTTAAGTAGTGTGTAAGCTTAGGGACTGATGACTTTAGCAGTTAAGTCCCATAAGATTTCACGCACATTTGAACATTTTTGAATCGCATCCTTAGCCTTTCCATTTGACGCCGCTTCAACTGCAACTGTTGTGCATTTATACGCATGACGTCCGCAATTCCTAGAGAAGCTCCCATATAGTTCGTGTAAGAAAGAGCAGTAAAATTCTTGCTTTCTCTGAAATTCCTGCACTTTATTGTCATAGAATCGTATCAACGTTTGCCACGGACTCGGCTTTGGCAGCTGATGCCCAATTCCAAAGCGAAACATATCGCATAGTTGAATGGAGCCTATGGTCTCAAACTTCCCGGGTCCCTCATCTAGTGAGGGATTCTCCAAGTGCACCAAAGTTAAAATTCCCACCTATCAAAGTAGTCTGCGGCTTTCGCAGTAACAAGGCTACCGAAACAATTTCACCGACTGCCATGTGTGATTTAAAGTAACAGACACTGTGTAGAGGTCCGTGAAGCTGGCGGGGTTGACGACAGCCAATATCCTATCACGCATCAAACCAGACATATGAAATCTATCAAGTTTACTGCCAGACGTAGCAGTAAAACAGGTAAATCTGGCAAGAGCAAACCATTTACAGACCCACACGTACTGGAGTTTCAGAGGGAGAATTAGATCTTGCATTTCCCGACAGAAATCAAAATTAGGAGATTGATACATGGGAGGCAAAACACTGTTAAAATCCCTATCTATCAAAATACTCTGCGGAACTTTTCGTAAGAAATAAACCACCTCTTCCTTATAAAATCGGGAACGGCTGAAAGTGCGTCCGGAACCGGACGGTACGTAACGCAGAATCAAGTTCAGCTTGAAAAGAAGGACATCCTGTTCCATTGCCACCAACTTCAATCCTTTCAGTGGGATTGCCCTCCCTAAAAAACAAGACAGACCCCGTGGAACATTCGGAAGCCACATTAAACACATGACCAAAACCAGAGAGAGAAAAACTGGTGAATGGAACTCCTTGTAACAACACGGCATCCTGACGGTAAATCGTAGAAGAACTGACGAAATGGAGTGAGAGGCAGTTCCGATTCCAGGCGATTAACGTTAAAGAGATATATAAGCTTAAATAGCTTAACCAGCAACAAAATTCTAGCTGATGACCTACTTAATCATGGCTGGCTCTGAGCACTATGGGACTTAACATCTATGGTCATCAGTCCCCTAGAACTTAGAACTACTTAAACCTAACTAACCTAAGGACATCACACAACACCCAGCCATCACGAGGCAGAGAAAATCCCTGACCCCGCCGGGAATCGAACCCGGGCGTGGGAAGCGAGAACGCTACCGCACGACCACGAGATGTGGGCTACTTAATTATGTCTTCAAAAATGGTTCAAATGGCTCTGAGCACTATGGGACTTAACATCTGAGGTCATCAGTCCCCTAGAACTTAGAACTACTTAAACCTAGCTAACCTAAGGACATCACACACATCCATGCCCGAGGCAGGATTCGAACCTGCGACCGTAGCGGTCGCGCGGTTCCAGACTGAAGCGCCTAGAACCGCTCGGCCACACCAGCCGGCTAATTATGTCTTCAACGTATGTCAAGGTTCATTACAATCCACTAAAGTGTCTCCCCACCGAAATCTTAATGTTTCTTCTCTTCTCTTTACGAGCCACCGAGCGCACAGGTTGGACGCGCTGCTTACAGTGACTGCGAGGCAATACAGCATCGGCAGTCTGAAGTGTAGGCAGTTCTTGAAGCTTATCCAAAGTAGGTGACAAACAAAGCGCCTACAGATCCTCTCTGCAGGATGCGATTCTTGCAATTCAGACTGGCGCACAAGAGAGGCAGGCATCACATTTGGTTCGACAAGTGGTACTTCCAGGCTACCAGTCGCTGACACTGGAGTAATAACAGTAGGCTGTTCCGATCTCACCTGAATGGGTGACGTGAGGGGACCATGAGGGTTTAGGGTAGTCTCGGATTGCTGATGTTGAATCACTGACACATAAGAAGGCTCGTCGGCTTCCCCACTTCTGTGTGGTTCTGGAGTGGTTACCTTAACCGCAGGAGGAACAAGAGGAAAATCACTAGAAACATCAGCATCTGTTTTCGCGCCACAGGCCCCATCATGATACCAGGTCTCATCACTACAGGGTACATCAATCGACGAACTTGATTCTTCACCATCCTGCGTACGACGGCTGTTATACTGCACTGCGGACATTCCCGGCTTGGCAACAAAATGTCAGGTCCGTGATCATTTCTCCCGGGGATTTAAAGACAAAATTTCTGAGAATGTACGTTAGGAGCACAGAACTGTACGGCGGTGAAACGTAGGCTAGGGGAAACCCTAAACAGAAGAGAATCGAAAAATTTGAAGAATTTGAAATGTTGTGCTACAGGTGAATGTTGAAAATTAGGTGGACTGACAACGTAAAAAATGATGAGGTTCTCTGCAGAAACGAGGAGGAAAGGAATATCTAGAAAACACTATCAACAAGAAGAAATAGGATGGTAACACATCTATTAAGAAATCACGAAACAACTCGTGAATAGCTTATGTCAGTTTTCGACGCTGTTGAAATGAGGACTTGAATACAAATACTTTCAGCGAGTAATTAGATCTCAGGTGACCACTGCAGGGAAAGCAGGTCCCCACTTGCCGACTGTAAGTTACACTGATATGGTAAGCATAGATCTGTAGATGGGAATGAATGTTACGTTTGACTACAAGCTCCGATGAACGAATAAGAGTAAAACATTGATATCGGTGATGAGTGGACCAGCGCTCGAACCGTATATCCCACACATCACCATAAATGAACAGAACCTCCTAAAGTAAACTGTTGCCAACCTCCAGCAGGAGAATTAACACTCGGACATCTATATAATCCAGTTCTGCGTTAGTAGTGAGTAGCATACTTAGGGAACCATTACGATGCTTATAGAGAACTTGAGAATCACGACGCAAAAGCAGCCTATTTATTTGAAGTGGTTACAAAAATCACAGTAGGCACTACGAACCTCATCAGACTTAACATGAACGGAGTCAATTATCTGGGATGCATGGAATGCGTGGTTTCGTCAAAACTGAGGCTTACTGTATCTTTTTCTGGAACACACTTGGAAACCATGGTCGATATAATGGAATGGATTACATCGCTACCAGAAGACATACGCAACTGATGCTAAGAACCAAACGACGATGTGACACCAATGAAGAAACAAACAACACTGAGGAAAAGTCCAGGCACGTGCGACGCTGCGGTGAAGCGCAAAGCTGCCACCCTTTCTACTCAGCACATGAGGTGGAGCTACCACTAGACTACCATACTTCAGTTCGATCGCGGTTACGGTAAAGGAGATCTATAGTTCAGTATGGAAACTGAACAATGTTTCACTTCTGGTGAATGTCCACATCAATGAGAGGTGAATTACAGGATAAAATACACAGTGAAAGGTCTGTCAGACAGCGATTCGATTCTGCGATTTTGCGGTTCTCAGGTGGATAATTTACCGTTACACACCAGACCCGACTCTTATTCCATTCGAGCTTCGCTGTTCTCTGGTGCTGTGGCAGTTATACCGACCAGATGGTAACGCCATCGTCTTCACAGTGGCACTGAACCTCAGTTCATTATACTTCGCCCAATTTCCACAAACTATTTTCAAAATATGTAATGCACATGACCTTCCTCGTGTATCAGTCTATCTGTGAAACGAAGCTTGAGAGTAACCCAGATAACCCAGACATATAGGCAAAGATGAGCAGAGAATGACAGTTTTACACACACACACACACACACACACACACACACACACACACACACACATATATATATATATATATATATATATATATATATATATATATATATATATATATATATATATATGGCTGTACTGACATTTGTATTTAATTGATATCTTTTCTGCGCCGAAAATTATTCAAATTACAAATTAATTTTTGAAGCGACTTGCTTTTCCAGTCTTTTTGGATTAGTATTTACACAGTAACTGCTGTACTTAAACTCAGAAAAATGGAATGGAAAATTGAGGATCTGTCCAATAAATATCAGTTTGGATTTACTAAATGTATCGGCACCGGATAGCCAGTTCTGACGTTGCGGTTGATAATGGAAACATGACTGAAGATAATTCAAGATACGTACATTGGATCTGACGACCGGGAAAAAGCCTTGGACTACGTAAAACGGTGCAAGATGTTCGAAATTCTGAGAGAAATAGAAATAAATTATGGGAAAGACGAATAGTATACAATATGTACGAGAACCTAGTGGTAACAAGAAGTCTGGAAAAGAACGGTATGCTCTGATAAAAAAGGGCGTGAGGCAAAGATGCAGGCTTTCACCCCTACTGTGCAATCTATACAATGAAGAGTCACTTGCGGATGTAAAAGAAAGATTGTACAGTGGGATTAAAACTCAGGGTGAAAGGATATCAACGACCAGATTCGCTGATGACATTGCTGTCCTGGGTGAAACTGAAGAAGAATTACAAGATTGTTTGAATGGAATGAACGGAATGGACACCTTAACAATTACAGAATATGAGTTGAGAGTAAATCGAAGAAAGACGAAAGCAATGAAAAGTATCAGAAATGTGAACAGCCAGAAACTTAACACCGGGATTGGAGATCACGAATTAGACACAGTTAATGGATTCTGATTCCTAGGGAGCAAAAGGACCCGTGATGGATGGAGTAAGGCGGACATAAAAAACAGACTAAGACACGTAAAAAGGGCACTCTTGGCCAAGAGAAGTCTACTAGTGTCAAAGATAGGCCTTAATTTAAAGAAAAAAATTTCTGAGAATGTACGTTTGGAGCACAGAATAGTACAGCGGTGAAACGTAGGTTAGGAGAAATCCTAAACAGAAGAGAATCGAAGAATTTGAAGAATTTGAAATGTTGTGCTACAGGTGAATGTTGAAAATTAGGTGGACTGACTACGTAAAAATGATGAGATTCTCTGCAGAAACGAGGAGGAAAGGAATATCTGGAAAACACTATCAACAAGAAGAAACAGGATGGTAACACATCTATTGAGACATCACGGAACAACTTCCATGGAATAACTATCGGGAGCTGTAGATGGTAAATCTGTAGAAGAATACAGCTAATAATTGAGGACGTAGATTCCAAGTTTTCCTCCGAGATGAAGAGGTTGGCACAGGGGAGGAATTCGTGGCGATCTGCATCAAAGTAATCGGAAGACTGGTGACTATTTTATTTTTATTACTCTTCATTTTATCACTAAATTAAAATATACTTCAGCTACAGCTGTTCGTTGCTTCTAACTCGGCTCACAGCGCATTTCAAGAAGATTATGCCTAAGCTAAATTGACTATATTCTGTGAAACCAACTAACAATGAGAGCCCCAAATGTAAATATGTTCCAGTTAGGAAACCTAAAAGAAGATCATTTCATCATTTACTAAACTAGGTGTTCAGTAGGCGACAAGCCATAGAAATTTCATAGCAAAGGCATCCCAGATAAAACAACTAGTGTTCATGTTCTCTAACAGTATAATCTTAGGGCGGTGTGGCAAAGCAGTGACACGTTTGAAACAGGTTTGGAATAAAAATGACTAAGAATTTTCTGTCATTACTGGTTTTACTGCGTTGCGGCATTTTTCCTGCTACAATATGCTTGCCGGCCGGAGTGGCGGTGCGGTTCTAGGCGCTGCAGTCTGGAGCCGAGCGACCGCTACGGTCGCAGGTTCGAATCCTGCCTCGGGTATGGATGTGTGTGATGTCCTTAGGTTAGTTAGGTTTAATTAGTTCTAAGTTCTAGGCGACTGATGTCCTCAGAAGTTAAGTCGCATAGTGCTCAGAGCCATTTGAACCATTTGAACAATATGCTTACAGGCAATTACAGGTTTTTTAATCGTGCTAGTTCGTGGACAGTTTTACCTGGAAAACATTTTTAAAACTTTTCATGATCCAAAGTGCCACGATATATTCCGGAAATTTTTCATCTGCAGCTACCTAAGCTATCTTGTAAAATTATTGAGATTTTTGATTGTAGCCGTCTGTACATTAGACGACACATGAGTAAATAGTAACTTTCAGCATAAAGTGTTTTAAAACCAATTTGTGACTGGACGCTGCTGTACACAATCAACTCTTTGTACCACCGAGGAGTCACATTATCCCATCACGTCTTTGTTTGACGAAAACTGCTACTAGTTAGTGCTTAATCTTACTGTTTAATACAAGAACGGCGGAGTTTATAACATACCTAAAGTGGTAGAAAGGGGTCATTTTGACCACACATAAAATATTTTAATATTTGACTTAAACAAGTACTTTTGCGGTGTTTGTTAATCCGTACTTATTTCTGGTAATCACAACAACTATTTACAATTATAAATAATAATTACTAATTTGTTTGAACAACATTGTATCATACAAATTTCTTGTTACTACTACAGCAGGTTTTGTAACTATAGATTTTAATTTATCAGCTATTCATACAACCTTCTAGAAACATTTCGTATATTCGGTCCATTTTACTCTCACATGTAGCTCTGTATTACTTTTCACTCAAGTCATTTAAAGCTGCTAGACGCACTTAGCACAGGTGATTTCTGTTGTACGCACACATTTTCCACACACGGCTTTGTCGTACTTTACACAGCTATCGCTGGTCTTGTTACCTTTGCAGAGGCTGATTTTGCACTTTCTCCGCTTTCTAGGTGATTTCAGTCCCATATCCTCTTCCTTTGCCTGATGTTGTTGCTCTTTCGTTCCCTTGAGTTCATTTGCCAATTCAAGTATGAACTTCTTCCTTTCCATTTTATTGTTCGTTACTATGATATAAATGACGCATGCATTTATTGCTGCCATGTTCAGTATGTTGTAGAAGACATGCATTGGCCATCTCCTAGATGCAACCTTCATAGTATATTTATAGGTCATTTGATCAACCACGTGTACCCTGTACTTTGTTGCTGTGTAGAACTCTGCAGTTTCAGGTTTCTTTCTTTCTTTCCTATGTTATTGCTACTTCAGCATGCAGCGTATTCAGAAGAATGACATTTTTATTCTTCTTTTCTTGTTATACAGTCAAGGTGCAGTCTGTGTTGTCACTACTGTGCGGTATTGTGGTGAAGTGTATTTCAGCATTCGGCTTCTTTACGTCATTGGGGATTTCACTGCAGACCTTGTTCATTGTACCAACAAATAAAGTTTTATTTTCTTTGAGTTTTTAGCTAGCTGAAGAGACGAAAAGAAGCTGTCTGTGGGCACATTCCTTTCTTGATTTACAAATGGCTCCACGAGACGCAGAACGACGTACTCTCCAAGTGGTTGTCTCTCTCTTTGCGTGTTCTCTTTGCTGAGGTAAGGGAAAGCATTACATATATACTTTGACGTTACATCAACAGCCAACCAGAATCTGAGACCATATTTGTCTGGTTTGTTGGACATGACTGTTTTCAATGAACTTTCCCCAAATTTCAGATACAAGAGCGAATTTGTTGGCTGCCAGGCGTTCAACCGGGGTTGATTTTTCATCAAAACGAAGAAATCTGAGAAGCTCCTGAGATCTGTCCCTTGTCATAGTGTCCTTGATAAAAGCAGGCCCACAAGAGTGCTTCCAGAGATCATTCACAGACATATCTTTTGTGCAAAATACCCCCCTAACATACATGATGGCCATCAGTTTTTCCAGTTCCGCAAGTGACACAGTCCACTCACTGTTTTTAGTACTTTTTGGGCATTTTATTCTGTTTATGTCCTCATGAGACGTAGCTTTGCTTCATCAAAAATGAGACTGTAGGCACTGATGACAGAGCTGTCTTCTCGTTGGCAAACATAAGCAGTGAGATCTCCTCTCTCCTTGAGAACATTCACAGCTGAGCGGCTTCCAGAAGATGAATAATTTCCAATTTCCTACACGGTTCCATCACTCGCAGTCATCTTTGTAGACGCTTCCAACTGTACCTGCAATGGTGAAAGAGGTGATGATTGACGTATATCAGCATCTGAATCCTGTTTCACTAATCGACCCTCGTTCACAAAGTCTTCACCTTCACTTTTGTCAGGTACATAATCATCGTATTCATCAGTGAAGTAAATTGTCGATTCAACTTAGGAATTACCTAACAGAAGTAACTCTACTTCATCAGAAGCTCCACGTTGACGATACATGTTCGAAAACGTGTTTCACGGACAAAGCCTGCCTGAGTGACACAACATAAGCTGCGGCGGACTGGAATGTACACGTGCCAAGTTGCAGCAGTGAGGAACAACTGCTCTCCATTGCTGCTCACTGTTGCCACTATATTTTAGGATATTTTACTTATATTCGGGAGAGAAATTACAGTGGGGTCAAACTGACCCATTCTGCCCTTCTAGGTATACTGGATGCAGTGGCGAAGAAAATTAGTATATTTTATTAATATTAAAACATTGCCGGCCGGAGTGGCCGAGCGGTTCTAGGCGCTACAGTCTGGAACCGCGTGACAGCTACGGTCGCAGGTTCGAATCTTGCCTCGGGCATGGATGTGTGTGATGTCCTTAGGCCAGTTACGTTTAAGTAGTTCTAAGTTTTAGGGGACTGATGACGTTAGAATTTGAGTCCCATAGAGCCATTTGTACCATATTTGAACTAAAACACTTTCTGAAAAAGGAGAAAAAATTGGAAAAGTCGTATAATTTCATTAACGAAGTAAATAAAGTCGATATTATAATGAACGAAAACGTATGACAGGGGTCATTTTGACCTATTCCGCCGTTCGAGTGCTATTTTATGGCAAAACATCTATTAATTACAAATTTGAGTGCATGGATGCATTTCAGCAGTCGTCAAAACTTCGCTCCACAATATATTAAGTCGCAAATTAGAATATAAACTAGTTAAATGATCAACAATTTTAGAGCCAGTAACATCTCTAGAGTATCGTTGAAGTAACCCAAAGTAGCATCATACGACCACATGTTCACGATACCACAAAAAACTTCTTAAAAGTCTTTGGGCGAACACTTAAGATCAGAAAAATATCCGTCTTCAAACACACCAAGTCTTCCGTGTGATGCTGACGCGTCTCCAGCTTTGAGCAGGAATCAGATGCTCTTCCAGGCTGGATGCGACCTCCGCATGTCACCCCGAGCGGTGATCGGATAGTGTGAATAATTGCGTACGTGTTTCATTTGGAGGGAAAGGGTGGAGTGACCTAGGAAAGAAGTCCGAGATCATCGTCGAGGCGTTTGGTACTTCCGACTAGTGTGTCAGTAGCATCTGATCTGTGCAGAAACTGAAAGCTTACAAAGTAGCGGTGGTGCGTCTACGGGATAATTTTCATAATGATGCTCGATATCAGTAGACAACTGGCGATTGAGTTCTGTCTGACCCAGAGTTTGACCCTGAATTGCTCTTTTCCTGAAGGAACATAACTACTAGATTAGAGAAGGTAAACCTCTTTGCCAAAATCGCTAATTTTATCCCTTATTCTCGATAACCCGTTTCTGTAATCAGTGCTGCCATCTTCACATCTGGTTCGGTAATCAGTACTACCATCATCAGATCTGGAAAGCCTTTATACAATGTAACTATACACAAGAAATTGTATTATACAATATCAGTTACAGTACTGCCCTGGCTGCAAAGATGTGCTCTGTTGTGAGTGGCAGAAGACGGATGTATGTGGTGAATGACTATGTATGTTGTTATTTTAATTTTGTCATGGCGTTACATTAGTCTTTTAGTCTGCTAGATATATGCCAATTCAGGAGTAAGGATACCCTTATGGCTATTTTGTGAAACATGCAGTAACCTGTCTGTAGAGGTCTGTAGTGATTCTGTTTTTTTTTTCCCTTATCAATTATATGTGATACTGAATATTACAATTGTTTTCTGTATAGTTACACTATGTAAATCGTTGTAACATTGAATGCCGAAACCGGTTATCGAGGATAAAGGTTGGTATTAGCGATATTAGCAAAAAAGTTTGTCGTCTATGAATTATTTTCACAGATCGGCCCTTGCTGCTCAAAGCGAGTAAACTAAAAAACAATTCATTTTATTGGGGTTTGTAAACTCACAGAACAGTCGAAGTCTGAGTTCTAATAATGATGTGGAAACTTGAGTGTGCTATGCAATGAGTGCAACACGAATTACAGGCCGATTGCCTTCCACCATACCACGTCTTCTGATGAGAACAACACATTGCATCATTTTTTCAGCGAACAAACAACAAATGAAGAGACCTACGGCTATTTCATGTAGGATAATGTACGAGCATAGACCATTTATGAAAGAATTACGAGATACTCTTAGTGTTCAATCATATAGGATGCAAAACGGCATTCTGAAAAGACTTTTCGTGATCAGTTGAGTGCTTGTTGTCCTTTTAACTTTGTCCTTTTAACTTTGTCCTTTTAACTTTACTTGAACGCCAACAGAAACTTTGAAACAACCTTAAACTGATTGAACCGATTGATGGCTACTTCTCAGACATTACCCGGTCCCAACGCCACCTGATTCGATTCATTGTAGCGATAAGGGTTCAACTTTCCAAAGCGCAAAGCAGGGTTCATGTATGTTATTCTCGAGGAAGGTTATTAATCATAGAAGGAATGTCTCTTATAATCAATCTCTTCTTAGAGACGAAGATTCGTAATTTATACACTATGAGTCTAAGTATACAAGAAAATGACGTTCTAAGCTACAACAATTATCGATGAAACTACGCGGAAGACTGATTTGAACTTTGTCTGCCGGCGAAAGTGCGTTCAGTGACAAACAGCAACAGCAATACAAATCATGGATGTTAATTAATTACATAAGATAAAGCATAGTTCCTGATAGTGCAAATCACGTGCATCACTTGTCGCAAAGGACTTGTTATATAGAACAAAGAGTCACGAGAATAACTAAATCCAAGGGTATTCATCGTTACGAAAATGGAAATTGTAAATATTGTGAAAAGACGGATGCTGATAATTTTCACACTCTTCTACAAACTTGGACCAAGAACGAGGATCGAGATTAATTAAGATCGAAGAGTCGCTTAACTTGATGCGTCATTTCTCAGTCCCAAACAAATATTTTTATTTATAACAATTCAATCATGAGTCAACTTACACCAAGATTCTTGCGAAATCCATACCAAAGTTACGATCTTTAAATTAAATTAACATTGTGTAAGGACATTTGCATTATACGTAAAATTAGAAACACTACTCAAAAAATGTCAACTGTGGAACAGAATTGTGGCCCAACTACAAAAAGTTAATTAATGAAAGAAATTTGCGGCGGCACTCTGTCATCGCAGCTAGATCATAGCTAGTTCAACAAACGTTAAGTAAAGGACATTAAAAGCGTACGTGCCCACTAGCTTTTCTGCTCTCATATAGACAAAATGTGGCCAAGCTGCCCAAAGGCTACCCATATGTGAGACCAAAGCACTCATTCGCCACAAGCCTGTTCCATATAAATCACGTTAATTACTAAAATAAGCTACCTGGCTCCTAAGACACAAGTGATACTGACAATTAAACCCTTACTCAGTGCTTGGTTTGCCCAAAGATATTCATCAGACGCCCACCAGCCCCTTACAGTAACAGAAATATTGCGTTAATTACTTCCTAATCCTTCGACATCCCTGCTGTGGCACGATACCAAAAAGAATGACAACAAACTACTCAATTTGAAGTTGGAACGGAAAATACGCAGAGTCGCGCGTTGCCTGCCAACGGTTAGGCCTCGTGCGATTACGGGAAAGACGCCGATGCAGAAGTAAATCGTGTCCCTGCCCTGGATCAGCAGAACAGCTACTCGTCAGCCGCTGCCTACACAAGGCTGTCAACATATACAAACTACGAACAGGAAAACAAGTTTGATAAAAATTAACATACACAGTAATACTTAACGGGCAATTGAAAATAAGACTATTAAAACTTCTGTATGGGAGCGGCCGTTCATAACAGCGTAAGTTAACCTTCCGCGTTATAACAAGAAACAATGTACAAGGTCATTTAAAACAATGATTACATAATATTCCAAACAAGATTCAAAGGGTCAAGGTGTACCCCTCCTGGGGCGGTTCAACGTATACCCCTCCTGGTCCCTCTTAGGGACACGCGCAGAATGGCAGATGACGGGATAAACTGTATACCTATAACGCGAAGGACTCCTCAGCAAGGAGTAAGGGAGCATGCAAATACAACGGCGCGCACACCTACAGGGTGGTCCATTCATGGTGACCAGATCAAATATCTCACGAAATAAGCGTCAAACAAAAAACTACAAAGAACGAAACTTGTCTAGCTTGAAGGGGGAAACCAGATTGTGCTGTGGTTAGCCCGCTATATGGCGCTGCCATAGGTCAAACGGATATTAACTGCGTTTTTTAAAATAAGAACCCCCATTTTTTTTACTTATTCATGTAGTACGTAAAGAAATCTGAATGTTTTAGTTAGACCACTGTTTTCGCTTTGTGATAGATGGCGCTGTAATGGACACAAACATATGGCTCACAATTTTAGACGAACAGTTGGTAACAGATAGGTTTTTAAAATTAAAATACAAAACGTAAGTACGTTTGAGCATTTTATTTCGGTTGTTCCAATGTGATACATGTACCTTTGTGAACTTACCATTTCTGAGAACGCATGCTGTTACAGCGTGATTATCTGATATACCACATTAATGCAATAAATGCTCAAAATAATGTCCATCAACCTCAATGCATTTGGCAATACGAGTTACGACATTCCTTTCAACAGCAAGTAGTTCGCCTTCCGTAATGTTCACACATGCATTGATAATACGCTGACGCATGTTGTCAGGCGTTGTCGATGGATCACAATACCAAATATCCTTCAACTTTCCCCACCGAAAAAAATCCGGTGACGTCGGATCCGGTGAACTTGTGGGCCATGGTATGGTGCTTCGACGACCAATCCACCTGTCATGAAATATGCTATTCAATACCGCTTCAACCGGACGCGAGCTATGTGCCGGACATCCATCATGTTGGAAGTACATCGCCATTCTGTCATGCAGTGAAACATCTTGTAGTAACATTGGTAGAACATTACGTAGAAAATCAGCATACACTGCACCATTTAGATTGCCATCGATAAAATGTGGCCCAATTGTCCTTCCTGCCATAATGCCGCACCATACATTAACCTGCCAAGGTCGTTGATTTTCCACTTGTCGCAGCCATCGTGGATTTTCCGTTGTCCAATAGTGCATATTATGACGGTTTACGTTACCGCTGTTGGTCAATGACGCTTCGTCGAAAATAGAACGTGTGAAAAAAATCTGTCATTGTCCCGTAATTTCTCTTGTGCCCAGTGTCAGAGCTGTACACGACGTTCAAAGTCGTCGCCATGCAATTCCTCGTGCATAGAAATATGGTACGGGTGCAATCGATGTTGATGTAGCATTCTCAACATTTTTGCGATTCCCGATTCTCGCGCAATTTTGTCTGCTATTGATGTGCGGATTAGCCGCGACAGCAGCTAAAACACTTACTTGGGATCAATTACTTGTTGCAGGTGGTGGTTGACGTTTCACATGTGGCTGAACACTTCCTATTTCCTTAAATGACGTAACTATTCGGCGAATGGTACGGACACTTGGATGATGTCGTCCAGGATACCGAGCAGCATACATAGCACACGCCCATTGGGCATTTTGATCACAATATCCATACATCAACACGATATCGACCTTTTCCGCAAATGGTAAACGGACCATTTCAACAATGGTAATTTATCACGAAGCAAGTACCGTCCGCAGTGGAGGAATGTTGCGTGATACCACGTACTTATACGTTTGTGACTATTACAGCGCCATCTATCACAAAGCGAAAGAAGTGGTCCAACCAAAACATTTATATTTCTTTACGTACTACACCAATATGTGATAAAAATGGGGGTTCCTATTTTTAAAAAAGGCAGTTGATATCCGTTTGACCTATGGCAGCGCCATCTAGCGGGCCAATCATAGAACCATCTGGTTTCCCCCTTCAAGCTAGACGAGTTTCGCTCTTTGTAGTTTTTTCGTTTGATGCTTATTTCTTAAGATATTTGGCCCGTTCACTATGTATATGACCCACACGCGCGCACCTACACGCTGAGCGCATATAACTTTCGTTACAGGTCAAATCCAGTAACTTGCTCCAGAAAGTGAAATGAGGTCTACAGCTAACAGAAAATACCAACAGTAGTATCACGTACTCAATAATAACCAACCAGAATTGCAAGTGCGGGATTAAAATTGCAAAATACTAGCTTGGCGCATACAAAAACCTCCAGATTGAGACACCCAAAGAGGTTACCGAAAGGCAATAAGAAACTGGATTTCAGGCCAGCTCACAACGGACGGAATTAACAACCTTTAAGTACATTACTTACGAAAGAGTGTTCAGGACTCCCGGTAGGCACCGGATAATACTGCCCTACTGATCGTGGCTGCTAGCAGGTGGTTCAGTACATCTCGGCGTATTTAACACACCACGATTGACTGAGGCACCTCCGTAAGCAGGTTGCACGCAGCGAGAGCCGCCTAAGCTCGCCGGTAGGAAAGGTCAACGCTGCAGTTTTTGCGGGGCCAGTATCCCAACGATCAACGGTGTTAACTCGCTACACTCGACAGGACGACAAGTACCCGGGAACACCCGTCCAACTCCGTGCCGACACGTCATTCACCACCACACAGCACCATATGGGACACCTAACCCAGAATAAGTCATACGACGAGGGCCAGAGTCAGTGGAACGCGCGGCCAGGTGGCGCTCTCACGTAAGCCGCCACGGCACTAAGACAACCTAATATTGAACTACTTTGGTTACATGACACGCAGCCGTAAATAAATTACTGCAAACCGTCAAAAATGTGCCACGAAAACGAGTGAATTCTTAATTTTACGTCACAACCAAAGAAATGACAGGGTCAATATTATTTGTTCACTACCAGTTACGAGAAAGAGGGACTGAATTGCATGCGGGCTCACATATGTAAGAAACATGAATGGCTCTCTAACCACGTGGGCCCATGTTTCCGAAACTAAAACAAAGTAACACTTTGTTGTATACACCTTAAATGAACAAGCCATGCGAGAACTTACTCTGCGAGAAACATGATTCAAAGACAATCCGCCCACCAAAAAACGTAGATGAGACACGGGTGTAATACTCTGGGTATGCAAAGATCATTTAGCGGTCTCACCTCATCCCCCCCCCCCCCTCCCGAGCAGGACGAAGTATCCGACCAGCGTCCGTTCGGTATCAAAACTCTTAAGAGTGGAACAGAAAGGCCTCTGTTTCGATCGACCACACACTCGCTAACTGAAATTCGCGCCACGTCTTCTGACTGGCTGTGCAACGTAAAGCTCTTCATCTCCGCGAGACGTATCTCGTGTGGCTACAGAGAGATAACGCTGCAAACAGGCAAGAAATGCAGCGTGACAAAAGTACAATACTTTGAAAGGAATAGATGACTGGCGAGCGGAGCTCTAGCACACTTATGGCATGGATAACCAACTTCGTATGTCATAATTAGACAATTTACATAATTAAGTGGCAAAACCCCGCGTGTGTGCGTATGACAGAGAGAGAGAGAGAGAGATAGAGAGAGAGAGAGATAGAGAGAGAGAGAGAGAGAGAGAGAGGAGTGAAACCTATCTGAGTCTGAGATTAATCAGTGCTCAGGCACACCCTTAAGACCCAGAGCTAAATTTAGTGTGCACAATGGAACAACTGACGTTTGTTTTAATTGATTGAACCTAGCGGGAAACCAGAAGTTGGGGAATTGACAGTACTATAACTTAAAGGAACTGATTCTCATAATGATCTTAAGATTTAAACAGCACTCTCTTAGTTTACTATCAACATAAACGGCGTAAGATACATTTAAGTTGACAAGAAGAAAATCGTTTTTAATCACAGGAATCCATAGTAAGTTTTGCTTGAAGGGATGGTTCTAGAAATGTTACCGCAGGTGGACATTTGAAAGTGGATGTATTCTGAACAACTCATACAATGCTTCTAATGATCTCCTCTGCATTGTTCGTATTAATCGATACTACTTATTTCACTCGACTTTCTAATCATCTACAAATATCCTTAGAACTCCTAAGAAATATAAAATTTCTGCAGAGAATTTTCTTTACTTGTCTATCTGCCATCTGAAGGGATTGACGCCGTTCGCCAACTCTCTTAACCTTCGCACCTCACACTAGACACTGCACCTCAAGAGGGGTTCCCTTGATACCAGTTAAATATTGTCATATATCAAGCGTTCTAGGCTAACTATAATTTTTAATACATACAATACATTGGAATTTCTTATGTATATTAGAGATTGGAAATAACTATATAGTTTTCTGTATGGTTATTTATTGTTATAACAACCAGTAACTCAAAGTATTTACAAATTGTGCATAGCATTATTATTAATTAATGTCTTGTATTTTTAAATGTTTATCTTTCTTATATTTCATTATGTAAAATACAACAGAATGCAATGCTTAATTTCATTTAGTTAATACAGTGAGTAACATTGGGGGTTTACAGATTTGGTACATGTCACACTTCAACACCATATTGAAAATTAGCATTTGTGTTTGTTTTGTTACACGTATATATTCAACATGAGCCTGAATTTGAATGTATACAGTAATATAATGTAATACAATATGATGGATTATTTGCGTTTTACACTATATTTGTACAAGAACGCATAAAAAAGTATAAACTCTCTATGTTAGAACTGAGTGAAACACTGTAACTAAAATCAGTCACTATTTATACTGTCAGTGACCACACTCGGCGCAAATTAGTGCTTTACTTGCTCATCTGCCATCTGAAGGGATTGTATGGTCGTTCGCAGTTCGCCGCACGTTTTGAGAGCGTAAGAATAATTGTGATATTTCAGACTTGTTTCTTGTTATATTTCCCAATACTATCAAACCAAAGTTTTCAATCATTATCTGATAAAGAGGAACTGACGAAACCAGTTATCAACAGTCAGGTTTTTATTAGTGCTGTGAATGGTTGCAGATAAGTTTGTTACATAATAAGATGGGATTTTTTTTTTTTTTGGGTTACTATCTTGTCAATATATGGAATACCGTTTAGCACGTAAAACGTCTTGGAATCATTCACCATCAAACTCTTAATTTCACATTTGTCTGGCTTTGAAGACATACATATTCTGAAAGGGCAGTTGTCACAGAGACCCATTAACTGCTCGTCTGATGTACAGCATTTGAAAGGACTATATAGGGATTTGCAGTTATCAATAAATTTAGTTCATATCTCCCGAATGAGAGCTGATTCGGCTTCTTGTTTTCTTTACATGGAGGTTGCTGTGTCGTCAGATGTTAGACCACTAGTCAAAATCTCAAATCGCCTATGTGACATTGTAGCGCGAAACAGGCCATTGCCAAATTTAGGAGACCAAAGTTCTTTTAAATTAATGTGGGCAACCTTTCTTACTCTGCGTAGACACAAAAGACCAATGACAGCTCTTAGTTGTACAATATTTGTACTACTACGTTATCTACGTGGGTTTCCAATTGACGGCCATTTGCGAGTAATTTCTTCATGCTCGTGTTTGTCATGACCAACATTTCATCCGTCAAAAATAATTGCTATGCTTCAGTTGGACTAAAAACAGATCTTGCTTGTCCTTCTTGTCATGGGAGATGAGGAACTAAATTTCTGAATTTGGTTCTTCCATCTTAGATGGTATCATTCAACACCACTTGTAGACGTTCTTTCTAGAAGAATATTTGAGTTGGAAGAACTACCATGAGTATCATCATCCATTTCTCCACTCACTTATGTACCTTATGATTCCTGTATTTCGACATGAGACTCTGGGCCTCCAAATGAACTGTCTTCCTGGTCCAACCCGTCCTTGAAATAAAATATATAGGGCTATATTGAAAGGAAAAAGTTATAATTTACATACAATATAAAATTCAATATTGTAAATTTAGCAGATTATAAATTTCCCAGTGCAAAAATTAGTTACATGCATTTCACGCTGGGCTACCACACTATAGAAGATTTTCTAAGGGGCGTTCAAACAGAAACAACTCGGAGGTGTAATTACAGAAACCAGTAACTGTATGTTAGAAGTATTGACCCTGGCTGTTGAACACTTGTCCCACTGTGACACAAGGCGGTGAATGGCTGCCTCATAAAATTCCTGTTGCTGCGATGTTACTCAGTTTCGCACGTACAGCTGGACGTCGTCGTCTGAGGTGAATCGGAAAGGTTATACAGACGTTCTTCTTTGACCAAGATGTCCCCCTTCTGATTCACTTCCTGCAGCACGGGACAACAGTGAATGCCCAGCGTTACCTGCCAACCTTGACCACCCTTCGCCAAGTGATGAAATCAAAACAGCCAGGCAATCTCAGCCATGAGGTCATTCTGCTCCACGACAATGCAAAGCCTCATACGGCCAACACTGTCGCGGCATTCCTGCAGAAATTCAAGTGGGAGCTTCTCGGCCACCTTGCCTGTGATTACGCCATTTTGGCCCCCATAAAAAGGCTCTGAGGGGCAAGCGACTCACCTCGGACGACGACGTCCAGCTGTAGGTGCGGAACTGTTTATCATCGCAGCCCCGGAAATTTTATGAGACAGTTATTCGCCGCCTTGTTTCACAGTGTGACGTCTCACCAGCCAGGGTCAATACTTATAACATACAGGTACTGGTTTCTCTAATTATGCCTCCAGTTCGTTTCTTTCTGAACGCCCCTTGTAAATGAAAAGGCATATTTTAGAATAGCATTTCAAGGCATAAACTGGGAAGAAATAACCTATAGTGTAGTAGATCCCAAATGCGCTCGCCCAGTTAGTCGTGCGGTCTAACGCACTGCTTTCCGGGCGGGAACGCGTGCGTGCCGGCCCCTGGCACGAATGCTTCCAACGAATTAGCGTCGAGGTCCAATGTGCCGATCAATCTGTGGATGGTTTTTAAGGCTTTTAAGGCGGTTTTATATCTGCTTCGGCGAATGCTTGCACCATGATTACTCTAAAACGCAAACACTGGGGTTACGCTCGTCTGGTAGGAGATGTTCCCGCGGAGAGGGGGGGGGGCGAGAGGGGGGTTAAGTGTGTCCACTGGAGGCCGAACCGCACAATAAACCTGGGATCGGTGGGGCGGTGGTGGGGTGAGTGGAGTCCTGTAGCCTGTTGTGAGGTTGTGAACCACTGAGGGCTACGGCGGGGAAATTTATAAATGGAACGAATTATTTAGATTTGTCTGAGTGCCCTGGCAGTTTAATCGGAAATTTCTCGCGTATTACAAGGCGAAGTCTCGCGTTTCAGTAATTATGTGGTGCATATTTACGCCGCCTGTGACGCCACTGTAGTTTGTATTGGTTTGTATAGCCAGTGGCTGTTGGAGAGCTTAGTAAGGCGCCGACATCTGTACGTGCAGCTCCAGGCTAGTAGACTGTGTGTTCGTTTTACTGGCTTTCTGTGAACCCCTGAGAGTCCTATTTGGTGTACGTCACAAGCTGTGTATGTATTTCAGTATGGTCTTACATTCTAAATAATACATTTTCAGTCCGCTTGCACGGAAATCACACTGGGGATATCAATACTGTTCACGAATCTTTATAAACTGACATCATAGCAAAACAACGCAAACGTTTCAGCTAATATCGAATAAATGTAGGCACTATTGCCAACGAAATATACAGTATGTTTCAATAAATTGTAATACAAGTAGGAAACACACCAGGGTTCCTAGGGGCCCAGTGTGAGGTGCTAGGGTTAAGTCTTCTATCACCATCTAACAGCTACAGCTCCCATCCTCGTATACGTTTTAGACCTTTCTGAAACTGTCTACTCCTATAGTCGTATCGCTGTGCTGCTACTCCTAGTTCCAAGATAACTATTATGAACATCCTATGGGATCCGCGTTCTTGTGGGCAAGTACTTGTATCCTCGCCTATTCCTTCAAATACTGCAACTGTTTATTTTGTAATAAACCAGAATGAGGGGCAATATAACTGTTAACTCATAGAAGTCATGAGACGACAAACACAGGTATTTCGGATTCTGCTGCCCAAATGTAAATTCGTTTCCAGTTTATGGCCTGTACTCAATTAGATCTCCACGGAAAAACGTAAGGTGACGACTGTGATGACGTACGTTGCCTATGTCGCTCTGCGCTAATGCTATGACTGCACGTGTGTTTCTCGTTTCATTAATTAGTTTGGCTTATGGACTGTGTCAGATGCCCAGCCCTCAGGGAATCTGATGTGTGAAACCACGTAGTAACTGTAACCGACCATGCAGTGTACGACCTAATTGTAAGTTAGTTCTATGTGTAGATTCAGCATGTGTCTGACGCAGGTGTCTGTCTGAGAAGGAGTGAGCCAGCAAAACGCTGCGCGACCCCGTCCTAATATCAGAGCATGTTTGTGTGGCGGTGCATGAATGTTCTCTGTGTCAATAGCCTAATATCTCTGACTCTCTGTGTAGCAGGTCATACACGTGTTTCTAGCTCGTACAATGCCACTATGTGTCTACGAGACGCTTTCCTCAGTAGAATATACCACAATTAGTAACAGAAAATGGTGCTGTCAAGTGACAGATTATGCATCCGCTGCACTCGGTGAATCACACTGAACCGTGAGGCACGCGTTGTAAAATATACTAAAGTCCCAGTTTCATTCTCGAATGAGTTGTAGCATACACCAAAGTCCCAGTTTCACTCAAGAATGAATTATTTCACAGTTCCTTCGAAATCTATACGTAGGGCGCTGAGGAATAGTCATAATTCCAAATTGACGACTTTCTTAGCAGTTTTTAGCAGGAAATTTACTTTTTTCCTGTAGCGCGTCCCATTTACGGTTCAAATGGCTCTGAGCACTATGGGACTTAACTTCTAAGGTCATCAGTCCCCTAGAACTTAGAACTACTTAAACCCAACTAACCTAAGGACATCCATGTCCGAGGCAGGATTCGAACCTGCGACGATAGTGGTCGCGCGGTTCCAGACTGTAGCGCCTAGCACCGCTAGGCCACCGCGGCCGGCCGGCCGTCCCATTAAATTTTTTGAGTTTACTCTTTACATTTTCTCGCCGTACCTTGGAGGATTGAGCGATATGCGTCAGTAGCAAAGAATTGTAGTCAGGCTTCGATGTGCAGAAAACTATTCAGTAGATTAGAGTTCTGGTGGGCTTCTGTATCTGGCTCGTGAGGCTGATTGTGTATCAGGAAATATAAGTTTTCCTGCGCTACAACAAGCGCAACATTGGGCGTCTAAGATTCGAGGCCGTCTGCTGCTGGCTAGACTCTAGTGCATTTACGTCTATAATTTTGAAATCATTTCGAAGAGCATCGTGGAGGATACTTTCCATTTTACCACTTGTCGGTGCTTCCTACGGTTCCATTGGCGCATAGAGCGCGGGAAGAAAGGTCGCTGAAATTAACTTTTTCGCCGTAGTAATAAGTCTAACTTTGTAAAACTTACGGGACAATACATAGCTGCTGTAGTACATTATCTGATTTTCCGTTTAATACTGGTTATTGAAGCTTTAAAAGTAAGTTTTCGTGGCATTATTGCTGTCTCTTCAAGCGACCCTAAATTCAGATTTTTCACCATGTCCATAACGTTCTGCCATGGTTCAAAGAAGCCCGTGACCTCTCGTGCTAACGCTTTCTGTGAACCCCTGAGAGTCCTATTTGGTGTACGTCACACACATATGAGCAGTATTTAAGGATGGATCTAACAACGTTTTGTAAGCAATCTCCCGTATAACTGGTAGCATTCTGCATTCTGTTATCGTGCCAATGAATGGTGGTCTGGCATCTGCATTATCTACGGCTGCGTCTACGCATTCATTACAGTTCATAGCCTTAAAAATTATGATAACACGATACTGCGGTTTTTTGTTCTGTTAATTACACAGTTTTGCATCACTGAACGTTGAAGGTGAGCTGTTGATTTTAGCACCACTTTGACGTCTTATGTATATGACTGACATTTGTGCAACTTTTCACACAGTACTTCCGCACAGATAACTGCAACATGTGAGAGAAGTAGGCGACTACTATTTATATTATTCGAAAATCACAAATATTCCAGACGAACGACAGAGTTCCCAGCATATTCCCCTAAGAGCACGCATGAATTTACTTCCACATGTGTTGACGACTCTCCATGTGACATTATATGCTGAAAGTTCCTTAGTCTTGCAAGTGATACTGAGCAATGTCGAGCTACATAAATCGAGAGTGCACAATTCTTATTGCTTTTTAGAAAAAAAATAACGTGTCGCCTGATCAGGAAAATTGTCGGGCAATTTTAGAATCTTCAAATAGAAATCATGTCTACCTTCAACAGCATTTTCTTACTCTTAAGTTCCACAACGGTTAATTAGAATTTATGAAAGAAACAAGATTAGTAGACTTACCAGTGAAGTTGACAAATATTTCAATAAAAAATCTTTTCTTGTAACACATTTTTAAAATATACTAAAACGTAGAAAATAATTTCTCCTAATCCCACAAATTCTCCTGGCACCATGCAGAGAGTCCAGAAAATTTGTGTGAGTGAATTTTAATAGCTATGACAATACTTGCATAATTTAAAACGATAAATGTCGGCACTTGCAGCAGATGAAAGTAGCTTAGAGAGTAGCTCCTGTTGAGAAGAATCTCAGAATGGTTCACAGCATTTGCAGCGTAATAAAACTGTTATTGATTTAGATGACTCACTGATGCAACAGTAATCTATAGCATGAGCCCACGTTCATTGTTTTAAATTGTACAAGTTTTGTCACAACTATTACAAATTCACAATAAAAAAATTTCGGGATTACATGTACAGGGTTAGGAGTCTGATTGGGCCAAGGAGAAATAATTTTACACTTTTTAGTCCATTTTATAACTTGTTATACTTTTAAAAAATTATTTAAATAATTAATTTCTGCTTTTTACTCTTGTGTGTCGATGATATTTTAGTTTATCTTCACCTGAGTCAACCAGTTTATTGCTATCTCCTACGTATTTTTCGCGAAAAGACAGTGAAGGTTAAAATTAGATAGATTCGAGGTCACACGGTCGGTTATCAATAATTGTCCTTTTAGCGTAATATTCGCGACTTGAACAGGACGAGAAGTATGAATGGTACTTACACAACCCTCCGCCATATACTAGACAAGAAATCCAGTTAATATTGGGTTTTCCTTCAGTTCTGTGCTTGAATTCTCTGGATTTTGGTGAATTAGTTTAAAGTCGATTGAAAGTTCATCCAAAGAGAGAAACAGACAACAAAGCAACGTAATGAAATCTAGCTAGAAAGTAACGCTAACATTGTGGGAGGTGCCAAAATGGAAGGACCACTGCAAGGAGAATGAAGCACCAAGATTTCATTAACTGTGATCTCGGAGATATGAGATTTATCGAAACATAATATCAACTGAGATTAAACCAGAAATACAAGTTTTGTACCAGAAAGATAAGGGTTATGAGTAGCTCGGACTACGGTAATTTACGTCTACTCCAAATTAGCGAAGTCTGCTCAGGAGCCCCAAATGGTGGGCAGGTCTCTTCTCCTCAGACGTTCCATCCTCGAATGTCTCCCACCGTTTGTCCCCCTAACGCCTCAAAAGTTACTTCCCACATTCCACAATTTCAAAATTCAACGAGGTAAGGACGACTCCAAGATATTCCCAAAATGGTGGACAATAAATGCAACGAAATTTACTAAAATTTGGGAAAAGACAGCAAACTTTCCACTTTCTTGCATGCAAGACCCACTTCACCATCACGAGGTAGGCACGGGGTGGAAGCGGTATCCCGTTTCACCATTGGAGTTTGATTTTGATTTGTACAGCCAGTGGCCGTTGCAGAGCTCAATTAGAAGCCGACCTCTGTATGAGCTGAACCAGGACACTGGATTACGTGTTCATTCTACGAGCTTCTAACAGAATCAAATTACTCATTTACATTCGTCTGA
Organism: Schistocerca serialis cubense; assembly: GCF_023864345.2. Classification (NCBI taxonomy): domain Eukaryota; kingdom Metazoa; phylum Arthropoda; class Insecta; order Orthoptera; family Acrididae; genus Schistocerca; species Schistocerca serialis. The sequence goes on along the minus strand of NC_064639.1, from coordinate 751,896,401 downwards.
GAGCTTTTACAGTTTAACCGCACATTTATTGCTTGTTTGTGGTTCACAAAAGATTTTCTTTCATTTCAATAACTGAGTAGTACATATTTACCCACCTGTCTCGATACTACATTTTTTTCTATTTGAACAGCTAGTGGTCGTTACAGAGCTCAGTCAGAAGGCAAACTATGTGCAAGCTGCAACAGGCTAGTAAATCATTTGTGTGTTCATTCAGCGAGCTTATAAATGGAACGAATTATTTAGATTTGTCTGAGTGCCCTGGCAGTTTAATCGGAAATTTCTCGCGTATTACAAGGCGAAGTCTCGCGTTTCAGTAATTATGTGGTGCATATTTACGCCGCCTGTGACGCCACTGTAGTTTGTATTGGTTTGTATAGCCAGTAGCTGTTGGAGAGCTTAGTAAGGCGCCGACATCTGTACGTGCAGCTCCAGGCTAGTAGACTGTGTGTTCGTTTTACTGGCTTCTAAATTGAAGCAGGATAACTGCTTAAATTTGTCTGAGTGCTTCTGAAATTTAATCATAAATTTGTCACGTGTTTTTATAATTCAGTTCTTCACCATCTAAACTATCAATAAGGACAGTGAATATTTCGTTCAGATACGGCCTATGCTGGTAACCCATTGCTCACAGTCCATGTGCTGCTGGCTTCAGTCCTGCAACTGAGGCCGTTACCGTGAGCTTCACAATGGGGTGATGGACGTGGGCATTCAAGGGAGGTCCAGCACGTCTCACGTATCAGCCGAGTGGTCCACCACTGTGGCCGTCCCGGTTACTGATTGTGATCGAATGAGAGGTGTTTCAAGGGATGGCACTCAGCGGAAGACTTTATTTGGGGCTAATCGAAAGGCCCCACCGGTTCGTGGTCTAACGAACAGGTTTCAGGCAATATCTATGCCTCGTAAAAATCTTAAGCCGTAAGCAGTCGCTTGTTTTGTTTCACAGGAAGCCCCTCGGCCTGCAAGAACTGGGCCTTACTGGTAGTTGGGAGCTCCAATGCTGTAGACGTCTTGGAGCCACTTAGGCAAATGGCTGCTATTGAGGGGAAGAAGTCCAGTGTACATGCTGTGTGCATACGGGCGGGACCATTCTAAATGCGTAGTAGATCTCTCCAGATGCCATGAGGTTCACTGGATACTGCCAGCTCCTGGTGGTGGTTCATATCGTTCCTGATTTTGTGTGTCACCTTGGATTGGAAGAGATTCTCTCAAGATGTGGATGACTATAAGAAGTAGTAACGACTGCCATTCTTGCTTTTAGGATGAACGTAGAGCTCACCCTTAGTAGCAGCCTCGACAACACCAACTGTGGAGCTTTGGTACAGGGACAAGTGTATGATCTGAATTAGGGGCTCATACGGTTCTGTGATCGTGTAAGCTGCAGATTCCTCGGTGTGGCTTATGATGGAAGGTATTTTGCCTTAGAGCACCTTGGAAAAGTACAAAGTGGGCTTTAGTCTCAAAGCATCGAGGGCAAGCACAAGACGAGGATGGAGCTATGAACAATCCGTACTAAAGTTGTAAACTGTCATAGCCATGTTGAGAAAGAACCAGAGCCCCAAGGCTAGTAGGAAGACACAGAAGCTCAGAACGTTAAAGGTACTGAAAGCTGGCTTAAGTGGTAGATAAATTCAGCTGCTGGTGGTGTGGTTATTGCGTTTAGAAGTGTTTTATCATGTAATGAAATTAAACCAGAAAGTTTCTGTGTTAGAATGAATAATCGTTATGCTAGACAACAGGAATAAATGAATAATTGTTCTTTTTACCGATCTCTCGGCTCAAATTATATAGTTGTAGAAAGGCTCAAAGAAAAATAGACTACCATCTCGAATAGGTATCCCACGATACGTTGGTGAAAATACATGTTCAATGACGGCAGCAGACATAATACATCCTTTAAACTTTTACTAGATGCATTCCACACAATTTTTTTGGGCTGTTAATTCAGGAGGTCACTCGAAGTACAAATGGTTGCGAAAACATGCTTGACCTCCTACCAACATGTATTCATAAGCAAATAGGAAGCATCATGATGGATTCAATAATTAGTGACCACACGGTCTTTGTAGGAAGACTACACATCATAACATCCAAACAAATCAAAAGTAAACTCAAAATACATATATTTAAATAAAGCCGATAAAATTTCGCTTGACGCAGACATGAGCAACTGTCTACACTCCTTCCAAAATATGTATGTGTAGACGAGATGTGACTTGAATTTAGAGAAAAGGTATAGGTGGTAACTTAAAGATTTATACTAAATAAATTAATAGGAGACTGAACTGATCCCCCATGGCACACCAAACAGGTGAGAACACTGTCATAGAACAAACGGAAAAATCATGCTAAATTTAAAAGAATGCAGTAGTTGCAAGAGCGGCTATATCTACTGAAGCTCGAAACTTAGCATGGATTTGAGTGCGAGATGGTTATAATTGTTTCGACGACAAAACCTTGTCTCGAGCTCTGATACAAAGTCCAAAGAGATTTAATTTGTATGTAAGCTACACCAGCGGCGAGTCACAATCAGTGCTGTGCAATACCAGCGATAACTTTATCGATAGCAGTGCCACTGAAGCGGAGTGAATAAATATGGTCTTCAGAAATTCCTTCAACGAAGGAAACGAAATAAATATTCCACATTCGACTCAAGGAAAGCGTAAATTACTTAACAAGTGAAGATCTTTCGGTGGGGACTTATTACAGTTGCATTCCTTTCAGAAAATACCGATTTAAGAAATTCATATTTTACAGTCGAGCACTGCGAAATACCTCAAAGTAAACGATATGGTGACATAGAGTCAGCACGAATTAAGGAGATATATTTCTCGTGAAACACAACTAGCGAATTATTGATGTGATGTAATCAGTGCGGTTGATAGGGGATGCCATTTAATGTTAGATATCAATAAGGCATTTTACAATGTTACTGCCAACTGATTTCTAATCAAATTCTATGCCTGTGGATTATCATCTCAGTTGTGGGATAGTAATGAAGGAAGGGTGATTGTATGCCACTCTGTATTGTTGCCAAATTTATTCAAGATAGAGGACCCTTTCCACACCCCTCCCGTGCTGCCTGTTGTAAGGTGGGGACACTGCACTTTGGGTGTTAAATTGATACCTAATTAATTAATTAATTAATTTAATCAGTTAGGCCCCTCACCCATATTCTCTCCTCTCCCCCACACACCTTGGAAAAGATTGACAGGAAAAGTCGCTCATTCTGAGCTGAGATGCAGGGCTCTAAGTATGTGACAACAAGAATTTCAATTCAATGTCAATTAATGCAAAGTATATATTATTTATTTATAAAATTTTGTTTGCCTATTTCTTATGTAACTGGTTTTTGGGAGACAGGGCTGCTCCTTTCCCAACTCCTTCACTACCCCACTTGGAAAAGAAAATTATGCCACCAAAGAGCATTCAATATTGTGAAGTCATAGGCAAAAAGTGGTAGGAATCAATGGTAGTGCTGTATCTGGTCAGGGGTACAAGGTGAATGTGGCAGCTTACAAGCTGCAGTTGGTGAAATGATCACGAGACCTCAACGCCAGCAGCAGCTGAGATCGTCAAGCAACCTCCGGCAGAATAGGAAGAAGTGGAACAGTAAGCACTAATAACATGTCTTTAATTATTGCATCTTCGTCTTTGCTCAGCTCCATTTCTTTGTACCACATGTAATGGTCCTTCTTCTTGAAACTTCCTGGCACGTCAAAACTATGTGACGGACCGAGACTCGAACTCGGGACCTTTGCCTTTCGCGGGCAAGTGGTCTACCAACTGAGCTACCCAAGCACTACTCACGCCCCGTCCTCACAGCTTTAATTCCGCCAGTACCTCGTCTCCTACCTTCCATACTTCACAAAAGCTCTTCTGCGAACCTTGCAAAACTAGCACTCCTGGAAGAAAGGATATTGCGGAGACATGGCTTAGCCACAGCCTGGGGGATATATCTAGAACGAAATTCTCACTCTACAGCGGAGTTTGCGCTGATATGAAACTTCCTGGCAGGTCAAAACTATGTGCCGGACCGAGACTCGAACTCTGGACCTTTGCCTTTCGCCGGCAAGTGCTCTACCAACTGTGCTACCCAAGTAGTACTCACGCCCCGTCCTCACAGCTTTAATTCCGCCAGTACCTCGTCTCCTACCTTTCACCGGCACTTGCCCGCGAAGTGCAAAGGTCCCGAGTTCGAGTCTCGGTCCGGCACATAGTTTGAATCTGCCAGGAAGTTTCATATGAGCGCACACTCCGCTGTAGAGAGAGAATTTCAGTCCTTCGTGTTCTTTGTTCATGAGCTGAGGCGACCTCCAGCTTGTTGGCAACTGCAGCAGCAATGCCTCCAGCTGGTCAGGACCTGTGCCAGTGCCAGCAGTCTTCAGTGTATCAGGACCTGCAGTGACTACTGGCACGTGGGATCCTGCAACGCACTTGGTCAATGTGTTGGAGCAGGATAATGATCTGCCATTATCTGTGCTACTCACTGGTAAAAACGCCCATCTTGTCCTCAGCTCACAGAAATGCATCAGTCGTCTAATGAAGTATTACATATATTAGTACTGGCCTCTGAAATATGCGCCCTTTCAGAATATTCTCTTAATACTTGCAAGGACAGAGTGTATAATGGGTGTTCAAAAAGAAATGTGACAGAGTCATAATTACAGAAACCGATACCTGTATGTTAGAAATATTGACTCTGGCTGTATAGACACTTGTCCAACTATCACAAAAGGCGGTGAGTGTCTGTCCCATAAAATTCGCTGGGTGTGATGTTAACCAGTTCCGCACATACAGCTGGATGTCGTCGTCTGAGGTGTACTGCTTGCCCCTATGCTGGCGTTCTTCTGATTCACTTCCTGCAGCATGGGAGAACAGTGAATGTCCAGCGTCACTCACAAACCTTGACCATTCTTCGTCAAGCAATCAAATGAAAACTACCAGCAAATCTCACCCTTTGAGTCATTCTGCTCCACGACAATGCAAAGCTCCATACGGCCAACACAGCCGCGGCACTGCTGCAGGTTTTGAAATCGGAGGTTCTCGGCCACCCTCTATATACTTCAGACCTCTCTCCCTGTAAATTCGTCGTGTTTGGTCCCCTCAGAAAGGCTCAGAGGGGCAAACGATTCACTTTGGACGGCGACGCCCAGCTGTACATGCGGAACGGGCTAGCACCGCAGCCCTGTGAATTTTATGAGACAGCCTTTCACAGCTTTGTGATACAGTGGGACAAGTGTCTCAACAGCCAGGGTCAATACTTCTAATACACAGGCACTGGTTTCTATGATTATGCCTCGGCTTTTTTCATTTGAATTCCCCTTATAGATGTTATGGATGAGAAGGTGCCATTTTCTCCCAGCCCACTAATGCTTTGCAATTAAATGTATAATTTAACCGATAGTGGCTCAAAGCATCTACATATTGGTATGGAATTAGCAGCAGATAATGACCGGTATGTAGTGATAGAGGTCGAAAATGCGACTAAGAGCGTTAAAGTGCTGTTCCTCAAGTTAGGATGGAACGAATGATATTGCACTATACCCTACATCAATGTAAAAACGACTACCGAGTATTATCCAGTTCATTTTCTCCCATGCATATACTGTACTGGTCTGATTATCTGTTCCAACAACGTAGGATGACATCACACTCCAAATGAAATCAGGGGACCTGTCCATTTATGTACAACACTCTATGATTATGAACTTATGTGGATTAAGGTTAGTGATATTTCCTATGTTAGAGACACTTGTGTGATGGCTACCATTGCTCAAGCTGTGTACCATCTTCGCATGCATAGTGTAAATGTAGATGATTTAGAGCAGTGCATTAGTGAATGTATCAGTGCAGCATCAAAGCCATCTCCATTAGCTGTGGAATCCATCCATATTAAATTTTCAGATGGAATATCCGAGTTTCTTGATGCCCATTAGTTTGAGGGAAATATATTCTGAATTTTGGGTATACAAGAAACAGTTCTTTGGAAAATACTGTGAAAAATGAGCCAGTGAATTATCTTTTTTTTTCTTTTATGTGTTTTTGATGATGATGTATTGCATCCCATGTATGGATGCTGAATAAAATGTATATTATCACAAACCATGTTCTTTTTTCCCTTACATTCATGACATTGAGTGAAAGCAGTGGTACCCCTACACCAGAACAAGTGAAGCCAAACACTGTATTCATATTCTACGATGTTGTCGTGGAAAACCAGGATAGATTTCGAAGATATTTCTGTTTTGCTCCTCACGTGGGCATTGACATATTTTATTTCATTCAGATATATTACCAAATCGGAAAACAACTCATAAGGCATAATGCAGACATCATTACTGCCTTTAAAGAAGATAGTTTGAATTTATGTAGGAACTGAAATGACATTCAATGAATTTGTAAAGATATGATGGGATTCCTGGAATCACAAACAGTTGAGGTTTCTTGTCACTGATAAAACAAGAAAACTGTATGATGATAGTTGCAGACGAAACTTCCAAAAGTTTCTGTATATATTGATATGACAAGAGATGACTACATTAGCGTACATCATACCATGGACAATTTTGCACACATCGAGCACTCAACCTGAGTGTACTTTTGGGAATGTATGCAAGGAAATCTGACCTACGCTCAGATCCTTATGAGATTGATCGGTACATTGAATGATAGCGTTAAGGTAATTGAAGGGAAAGTAAATGACTTAATTGCAAAGTTCGATGTGGTTTAAAAGAATGTTTATTATGTGTACCCCACACAGAACTCTGTCTGGTGTTTGACAAGAAGTCGACTAAGCGTAATTCATTGACGCAGAGAAGGACATTCGAGAGAAATTGTGGCTACTAAGGTTAGGATATCAGAAGCGGGAACTAACACTAAGCTAAACCTGAATCTCTCGGTCAGGTCTGGGTAAAATTATGTGATGATGATGATGATGATGATGCCATTATCAATTTCATTAACCATCACAATGACGCTAGGACAGACAGAACGTATGGTATCAGCCTGTCAGATAAGACAATACATATTGGTAATAGGTGGTTCCAAAGGGCACCAGATGTACTGAACCATATTTTCCAAAACGGTAAATTATTCACCAAAATGTCTAGAAATGTATGGTGGAATATTACATTTGACAGATGTACATAAGAAAGCAAATGGAGTGTCGAAAAGCCAAAGCAGTGCGAAATATAAAACCGTTAGAAAGTTGATATTTGACCCTCAAAGTACCTGTGGTGATGGTATTGATGTTAAGCATAAAAGCGTGAACAATCAGCCCCCACAATATATATATTATGATGATCCCAATAAGCTAACAGATTGGCTATTTCTGCTCGTGGCATCGGCTATTGCAGGTAATGTTACTCATTTCAATGAATTTGTTTAATAATTTCCGAGCTAAGAAAGAGAGATATCACCAAATAATTATTCAGACAGTTTTGCAAGAACTACAAAAACCAGCATGCGAAACATGTTAATTAAAGGCTTGGATAAATTGTGGCAAGCGGGTCTTGTAGATATGAGGGAATATTCATAAGTGAATAATGGTTCCAAATATATTGTAATGGTCGCTGATACATGCTGAACAGTTGCCTGAGTGTTGCCAGCCAAAACATATATGGGGAGAGATGTTGCGCACCTGTTGGAGTGACTGTTGCAGGCGTGGACGAATACCTGCCCTGGAAATCTTCAAACAGGTCACGGTGGAGAGTTTAACAGTAGACATTTGAAGACTGTGATGGAGTGGTATGGAACACACCGCTACTCAACATTCACCTATCTGAGGGCAAGTATCATGGACGGTCTAACAAGAACACGGAAACCTCAATGTGGATGCTCTTCAATCTTCGTGGTTGATACAGATGGATAGGTATCATCCCACAAATAATTGCTCAGTATAATGGAACCAACATTAAACGATAAAATTGAGACCAATTGGTATACATGATGGTGGATTCCTAAATAAGGGAATAATCATATTAAAATGCTGGGTTCACGAAAAGAGAAGTTTAATGTAACTGATTTAGTACGTATTTGAAAGTACAAGACAGAATTTGAGAAGACATACTTACCAAACTGGCTGAGTTTCCTAGGTGGAAAGGACCAATCCCCAGAACTTACACCTTAAACAATAGCAGTGGTGCTGAAATTTCAGGATGTTTTTACACAGAGGAAGTGCCAAAGAGCTCACAACCACATGTGGTTTTCATAGAACATGTCACAAGACTCTGCATAGTTTTCCTGCAACACAAAACCGTTTGACCGACTGCAGCCACAGCATTAGAGGAGGTGGTGGTATTCTCTATAAACTGCCAGTCGAAAAGCACGTTCAGGGATATAGCTGCTGTGGACGCAGAACAAAGCTTCAAAAACGTTTGGCGCACAGTGGTAATGCATTTAACCTCCTTGACAAGATGATTTTGGAACATGTGGGGCGGCAGGTCAATAATAATAATAATAATAATAGTAATAATTCCTAGGAAAAAAAGTGAAATATTAGAATATTGCTGAATTGTGGTAAATATTGTTCGCTGTCTTTTACAAGTGTCTGGAAACTACTTCTGTGGTCAGCCAGAAAACGGTTGAGAACATACTGACCATAGTTCCCTGTCTCCAATCCCACATTCTCTAACAAAACACTGAAAGAAATGTTTCTATTCTCTATTTGGCCAGCGGGATGATGAATTTGAAGATTTTGACTTCTAATTGATACATATATTTGGTAAACACAACATTATAGTATTCATAATGTTCATACTGACGGTAAATCTCTCTATCCTAAACAGCACTATGAGTTGTTCAGTGGCGACCTCTGCTGTAAGTTACTATTAAATTGTCTTTTGCCCCAACTTCTGCTAATCAAAATAATTGCTCGCCACAAAAGTGGAAAACAGGTATCAAAATGTTCAAATGTGTATGATATCTTATGGGACTTAACTGCTAAGTCCCTAAGCTTACACACTACATAACCTAAATTATCCCAAGGACAAACACACACACCCATGCCCGAGGGAAGACTCGAACCTTCGCCGGGAGCAGCCGCACAGTCCATGACTGCAGCGCGTGAGACCGCTCGGCTAATCCCGCGCGGCGGAAAATAAGTATCACCATTGGCCAAGCGGATTTGTTAACCTTACTGGCGGCACACTAACAGTTACTTTTGTGAAATCTAAGCGATCCACGACGGTGCACAGTCGTCACGAGTTCACTTTGTACTACTGCTGAAAATATGCAATTAGTAACAGCCTGTCTCTGACGTAATCCGAGGCTGCGCGCATTCCGGCGTTTGACTGACGTGGCTTGTATAGTGGCTGTGGGCGAAGTGAAGCCTCGTCTTGCTTCTCGGGCTGTATTTTTATATGTGGCGCAGCGGATCGCTAAGGAAAGATCTTCTATCATCCGCCCTATGCCCGCGGTAGCAACCTCTAACGGTCACTTTTTCGAACACATAATATTTTATAACAGTGTTGTGTATTAATTTAGAAGCTTTTTAATTTTTGTATGCAGGTAGTTCAGGTGGTTAAAATCACAGAAAAAGTTTCAGCTCGCCTGGATTTAAACTTTGCGTCTAGAATTTTCAGAACCTGACCTCTGAACAACAACTTTAAGAAACGTTGTATTTGTTATTATTTAAATCCAGGCCTTGAAACTCATTATAGCTCTATTATTTAATAGGTTTCATCATGTTCTGAAACCAAAACTTTCTAGCATTAATATAACAGATACTTAATTACTACAGATAAGGACTTTTTAGTTTCAAATTTAGTTTTCTGCAAATTACTCGAAAACTATTAGAGGTACCTCAATGGGGTTACATAATTAATGTCTTTATGCTTAACTGAAGCTTCATACAAATTTTCAAATTTCTAAGTCTAATATTTAGCGCCTTCAACTCTTCTTAAAAATGGGGATTCCGCCCAAAATATTTCTTTAACCACGTTGAGACTTGTTCCAGTTAATTTTCACATACATCTCCACATTATGATAAATTTTTGGGTTTCTAGCATCATTATTTAGCCCATTTATTTTTTCTTAAAACGATGCATTTAGGGAAAAGTATTGACCTGTTCATTCTGAGATTTGACAGTTTACAAATTAATAGACTAAAGCATATGCTAACAAAGTTTGGAAGAGAAACTTTAACTTATAATTCCATTCTTGAATTTTGGTGCGTTACTTGTATGTTACGCACAGACGCGTTCTGGTGACGTGGCGCTACTAGCAGAGAACTGGGGTAAGTCGCGGCACACTCGCTCGCCTGTGTATCTCTCCAATGATACAGCGCTTACTTCGCCATAAACCCAAGATTGCATATGCACCACATAAGGATCTCCCACGATGTCATGATGAATATCGAGTTTTAGCTGATAAAGCCAAGGTAACGCTAGTGAGAATGGATATTGATATAGCACAGCGCATTTCAGTAGTTACAGTTGATAAAACAACGCGTACTAAAATTATTTGTCTTGTTTATGAATTTCAAGCAAGTTATGAACACATCAGATTGCACGGTAAGGAAGAAGAAGATGATAATTCGGAAGAAGAAGAAGAAGCAGGTGTGTTTAAGCAACTATATCCTAACAGTGATGCATGCAGTTGAAAGCGATCTGAAACGTAAATGAGCGGTTAAAGCACTCAATTTTATGCCAATACTAAAGACGTTATGTGAAATTATACCCTTCCTCATTCCAGTCCTCGTAGGTCTCTCCGCAGTGCGTTCAATGGCTGGCAATGCTGTAGCTATTGACAGGATAGTTAAGAACGAGCAGAACTCCCAAGGACAACTAGAGGAAGCCAGAAGACATAACTGCACGATGGAAGCACCAGCTTTCAGTGAAGGACTGTATATGAAACCTACAAGAAAGGACTAGATCTCTTCAGAAATAAATGAGAAAGTTGCTTAGAATCCTACTGGCTAGAGAGATTACAAATACAAATTTAGTATTTTGTACATCCTCTGCAACTGTAATCTTATATAATGAAATAATAAGCAACCAGTTGCATAAAAGAAGTTTAATTTCGCAATTGCAAAATAATTTATGCAAGATACCTGTATGGTGTGAAAAGTGACAATCGAATTCAAATAATGAAAAGTTTGACGTTTTGTATACTAAAACGAATCCTTTAAAATTAGGTTACACGATAAATCACATAAATCCAAATGTTTTCAATTGAACTCAATTGAATTCAGTTTAATTGCAACAGTCGCATAAATAACATTCTGGGGACAGCGAATAAAATAATGTTTAATTGACGGAATCCTTAAAACCTGCAACAGGTCTAGAGATGGCCTACAGCATCCTTGCCTGTGCTCATCTGGGGTATTTCTCTGCTGTCTGGGATCCTTACCAGATAGGAATGAGACAGGACATCGAAAAAGTTAAAAGAAGGTCAGCTAGTTTAGTGTTATCGCGAAATAGGGGCAGTGAGTATCACAGATATGACAAACCAGTTGAAGTGACTAAACACTCCATGGAGGCGAGCTTCATCTACTGATATTAACAGACTGCCCTCTGCTAACAGAGGAGACCTAAGATTGTACTGGGACCTACCAGGGCAGCTAGAGGGGCACGAAGCTTAAGCTCCTGGTACACATTTTAAGTGGCCATAACTACTGGGTAAATAATCAACTGGTATCACGTAGCGATATTTCAGAGCCAAAAAACAAAAATTTCATTTGATATCCCATATGTGCGTGCTCCCATTAATAAGTGTTGGAATGGTACTGAGTCAACTGTATTTCAGAAGAGATATTGCAACTACATTTCTTCCTTGATTCATCATTTTCAGAAAGTTATGTGAGAAAAATGGGTTTGGCACGGCCAATGGTTTCGGAATTGATGCTGGTTGACACGGACGAGGTCTGCCGGTCAAGATACCTCTTTACGCCTGATGGGCATCTCCGTAGCCAAAGCCGCTAATACGCTCCTTTGCAGTGGCGATCGACTCGGTATAAAGAAGGTTCAGATACTGGTGGTGTACGAAAGTTTCACTGCTAGTATTTGACTGACAAGTGGAGGACAAACCATGATGTAGACTTCTCCTTCACCAATCATGGTGCTTATGTCTTGGATTGAATTCCAAACCTCTCTGCAGTGTCTCATGAAGTGAGGGGATGTGAGTGTTGACAGCGACCCCTCCTTCAGATGCACACGTTAAGCTCGGCGCGTTCTTGGTGCTATTCCAGTGGAAGAGGCTGTGTGCCGGCATCAGGTTTCACTCTCTCCCCTCTCTCATCATCATCATACAACACTGAAACAACACTGCACTCTACGTGCTCCCATTACACTCATATGAAGTTTCGAATATGGACAAGCATCAGCGGTGTAGCAGAACTGGGACACAAACACGGATTCCTTGCTTATCGCAAGCGGTTGCCTCATCATTTATTTTATTATTATTAATTACTGATTTATTTACCATATGCATCCGCTAATTCCAACCACTTCCAAATGGAGAAAGCTACATACGCAGAACAAAAACAAAACAAAAATGCACTTTCCATGTAGGAATTGAACACGGAATCTTTCCTCATCAACCAGATGTCGAACCCAACTCCTGCCACGATGCCTCCCTCTTCCCAACCCTGAACCTCTCCCCTCCAGGGCCGGCTGGAGTGGCCGTGCGGTTCTAGGCACTACAGTCTGGAACCGAGCGACCGCTGCGGTCGCAGGTTCGAATCCTGCTTCGGGCATGGATGTGTGTGATATCTTTAGGTTAGTTAGGTTTAATTAGTTCTAAGTTCCAGGCGACTGATGACCTCAGAAGTTAGCCGGCCGAAGTGGCCGTGCGGTTAAAGGCGCTGCAGTCTGGAACCGCAAGACCGCTACGGTCGCAGGTTCGAATCCTGCCTCGGGCATGGATGTTTGTGATGTCCTTAGGTTAGTTAGGTTTAACTAGTTCTAAGTTCTAGGGGACTAATGACCTCAGCAGTTGAGTCCCATAGTGCTCAGAGCCATTCGAGCCACCTCAGAAGTTAAGTGGCATAGTGCTCAGAGCCATTTGAACCATTTTTCTCCCCTCTTGGATGTATTTTACTTCTATTTTTTAATTTTTCTGAAACAGAATGAAGGTTAAACAAACCCTTTTTATTCGTACAAGTAAACAAAAAAAATCAGTGTAAAGACCATCCTTCCAGTGCAACAAACATTAGTGCTGTCAACAGGATGTAAAAGTCTTTATTAACAAGGTGTAGGGGAGGTGAGAAAACTGGAAGTGAGCTAAGAGGTGTGAAGTCCTAGATGAAGACACTGACTCCATTAGCGCTGAAAAGGGACGATAAAATTCTGTTAACAATCCGTCGACTTCTTCTTCTTTCTTTCTTTCGCTTACGCCATAGTCCCGCAGCGATCGCAGGGTCGGTGTGGTTACAACGGATTTGCCGGTGTTAGAGTTAGGGATGGCCGGATGTCCATCCTGCCGCCACCCCATACCCCCCAGGACGGAATCAGTGTACCCCAATCGTCTGCGTCTAGTGTAAATCGGGAAATAGTTCGGACCTGTTTCAAATGTCTGCGACGCGTGTAACTGAGGCGGAACGTGGGGACCAGCCCGGTATTCACCTAGCGGGATGTGGAAAACGGTTAACAATCCGTCAACTGAAGGCGACTTATACGAAGCACGGTTTTTGAATGCGTAGTGGACCTGGTCGCCTTCGTCAGCTCGTCCGCCTCGGCGCCTGTGAGGGCGCAAGTGAAGTGTGGTAACACAACCTCTTGAACAGGTGTATCGTTAGGCACCTCCTGGTACATTGTATGGTAGTGGTCTACAGAGGCATTGATGATGTCGGCCTGACAAGCGACGTACTGAGTGCGACCGAACTCGGTGTTGGGTCGATGTCATCTTTGTTTCCAATCGGAGGCGATATCACGATTGGTGGGATGTTCACGTCCGGTCATGAACACGGCCCCCTGCAATCTACTGCGTGTCAGTGTCACAGTGGGTGCCTCAATCCTGCTGCGTTCTCTCTGGGTTTCAGGGGTGGTCTGGTGGGTGTCAAGGTCAAAGAGAATGGCGTAGAAAAAGTCGGTAGCGTGCTGCACCGTGTGGCTACTTCCTGGCTGTATTGTATCACAATACGTCGAAAGGCGGGTTAGGGTCATTCCAGCTCTCAGGGCAAGGTTGTGCAGTACTTAGGCCAGTGAGTTCACATGTCGCCCATATCTAGGTAACGCAATGAAGACATCTTGGAAGTGGGAGTCCACAAGTGCAGTGGACGTGTCAATGGCAACTCGTAACAGCGAGATCCATTGGGCGAGCCAACGGAGAAGGTACCAGCGCAGGCAGATTATGCGTAGCGTTATCGTAATTCTTGTCGTCTTGCAGGTTCTCCGAAGCCTCATCTGGCCGGACGGCCTCTGATGCTTCAGGTTGAGGTATCTCGTTCCGAGATCGTACGACGGCAACACTAGAAGCATTTAGGTGAACGTCGTTTGCGTGTCCATCCCTCTGTGTCGGAAGGCAGGAGGGAGTCAAAGTGTGGGGTGAGGGATGTCACAGGGTGGATGAACGACGTGACGTCTATATCATCGGCCAAGAGGGGAAAGGTAGCCGTCGCTGTTGGTATGTTGGTAGTGGGGCCAAAGTCACGTCAAGTTGCGATCGTGGCAGAGCAATCCTGGTTTTATCCATAGCAGCTGTAAGGGACATTCATATGTGGTCCAGTTGACGGTCGTTGGCGGAAAGAGAATAGAACGCTGTTGCATCGATGATCACTAAGACAGGAGTCGGAGGAGCCACGGTAGTGGACGGGAAATCGATGACCCGCCGCCGAGATCACTCATACCTGAGGTGGCCTTCATTGTCGCAGCGAGAGCAGGTATTGGGTTGGCCGTCATAATATAACGACCGCTCGGCACCCGCTGATTTGTAGGTGGCGAACTGTCGTGCTGTGTGACCGCGTAAAGTGCCTTAGGGGTACTGTACGTCGTATGGTCCGTATGCTCAAGCAAGCTTGGTGTCAGGAAGTATTCGTTCTCACGCCTTGTCACTGAAGACTTTGATGTACGCGGTACTGCTTAAGATGGACAAATTGCTACCTAAAGCCTTTGGTCGGGTGTCATCATTGCCGAATTTGAATTATGGCGTGTTTTTCAAAAACGGCCGACCATGGCTCCAGTACACGAAATCGACATGTAAGTGACGGCCTCTGAGAGTAAACAACAACGCTCGCGCGTGCTCCGCAGGCGGAAACACGCATTCATGAAAACTGTACTGTTGGGCGTGTTTTTAAGTACTCTTATGTCATTTTATGCTGATGTGACATATTTTAAGATTTACTCGTAGTCTTACTAACCTTATATTGAAACGCAGTCACTGGAACAGTTAATATAACTCCCAGGTTCGTAGTGATCAGAAATATAATCCAGAAAAAAATATATTACCGAAAGCAGAGACTGTACTTCCTGAAGACACAGAACACTGGCAGAAAATCCAACGACCAGTTTCCTATCAATTCCCTGAACGTTTGTCTTAACCTAAACATCTCAATGACTCTTGACTGAACTCCACGAAGATTAAATCAAGGTAAATCGAAGTGCTATAAACACTCGAAAAACATCAAAGGTCTTGCACAATCTAAAACATTCATGATGAAGATGACTTCGCTTCGTATTAGGGCCCATTAATCTTTTTAGTTGTCGGGCATCAGGCACTATGTATGTTTTAAAAGACAAATTGGTTACTCAACTGTCTGATTTTCGTACATTTTTTTGTATTGGTGCAGTTTCGTCTTTGCGGTCATTTTAAAACATATGGAATTACGTTTTAGAACAGTACTGCGGTTTAATTACGTATAACATTAGCTTACACCTACATCAATACAAATACATAGGCTTACTTGAACGTAAGCAAGTTCCATTACCACTCTCTGCGAGACTGGTGATAATCAATTTCTTTGTTTGTGAAGGAGTACCTTTTTCCTTACGTATAGGTTACCTTAATAAGTTGGAAATGTTTTGGTATAAAACGGAGTTTAGATTAATATGAGGTTTACTTTTACAGTGGAGAGTTTTTAATGGTGATGAATGCCAAGGGAGGATTGAAATACATTGACATCGCACAGCCTATTTGTTCCAGATGGCTTCATTGTGTCGGATTACTTATGTTCGACAGACAGAAAACGTTCATGCCCTCAAACTATAAGACACAGCAGAGGATTACACCTTTAAATTCTTGTTGTTCCGGAGCCTTCAGATATTTGTTAAAGAACTACTTTTATACACAATGAGCTGTACTTAAAATGTTTATATTCAAAAATCTGTTCTCGGGTTTATATTCCATCATCAGTGGTGTCTGGTGCGGAGAAACAAATAACTGTATGTGCATCAATATTTACAAAATGACAACAGCATTTTTTTGTAGAAATAATATAAATTCACCTACATTATGTACCTCTATAGCAGTAGTGTGTGTGTCATTTAATATGATAAGATCTGAAATGTGTCCTTTAACATAGTACACAGGTTGTCATGTTACTGCTGTCGAATCTTTGGCAGTGGCAATTATTCACCACATTTGACTCAACTGCCGTGTGGAGTAAATGGAAATGTCAGCTGATGCTTGCAATATATGACAGGTCCTATCGAGTTAACTGATATGCATGTCATTCCTGTAGAGGTACATATTGTAAGCAGACTTATAATACTGCCACTATATTTTTTATATACAAATATGATCCTCTAGAAACCGAAGTAGACACAGTCATTTGTCCTCTGTGTCAGATGCCACAGATGATGTAAACCCGAAAACCAGTATTCGCAACAAAAATTTCAAATGCAGGTCATGGTGTATAAAAGATGCCCTCAGTAAACCACAGGGGACATTTATTTTAGTGTATCTACGTGGCACAGTGACGACAAATTGGCAGTTATCACTTGTCCTCCTCCTCTTCCCACAAAGATTGTAACGATAAAGACTTGTAGCTGAGTGAGACAGTCTCAGAAGCGTGGATAGACAGAGCGACGTCTTCTATTGTGATAAATCGCGGACCTGGTCACGTTCCACACGTCTTATTCTCGTAGGCTGTCCGCATCCGAACTTGAGACCTTCACTATGGAAAGGTACGAGACGTTTGTCGGCAGTGAGGGGGATCTCCTGGCGAGATTCCTCACAGCCTATGATATTATTCCAAAAACAACAGGGTTTTCCCGAACGCGCAAGACAGAACTTTGTTCTACAAAATCATGACTATGTAGCAACCCGAGATAAGTACCTAGGAACAACTGTTCTGAATATAACACGTTCTATAAGCGGCATGGGTAAACAAAACGTTAGAAATGAGTGTAATACTTCATTATTAACAGTCAGTAGGCCATCGGTAAAACTCAAGTTTCCGCAATTTAGAAGTTTTCGACTATTTAGTTTCTCAATGACAGGTAATTGTCTTTATCGACACTGAAAATTTGTCTAATTATCATCTAATCGCTTTGTACTAGGAGCTGTACTGGTGCTTGTATTTGCTTATCATAACGGATTTTCTTATTTTCCATTTCTCACATGAAGCACAGAAACAGCATAGATAGAGGCACAATCCTGGCAAGGGGCGGAATCCAAGCGACGCTAGTCCATGGCCACAAATATTAATTAACCGTAACCGCGTTGCAGCTCATGCGAGCCTGCTGATACGTGACGAAACCAAAGCACTTCCAACACATTGTTAGTGGTATTTTTTCAAATGTGTGTCCCACCCGTGTGAATATACACTCCTGGAAATGGAAAAAAGAACACATTGACACCGGTGTGTCAGACCCACCATACTTGCTCCAGACACTCGCGAGAGGGCTGTACAAGCAATGATCACACGCACGGCACAGCGGACACACCAGGAACCGCGGTGTTGGCCGTCGAATGGCGCTAGCTGCGCAGCATTTGTGCATCGCCGCCGTCAGTGTCAGCCAGTTTGCCGTGGCATACGGAGCTCCATCGCAGTCTTTAACACTGGTAGCATGCCGCGACAGCGTGGACGTGAACCGTATGTGCAGTTGACGGACTTTGACCGAGGGTGTATAGTGGGCATGCGGGAGGCCGGGTGGACGTACCGCCGAATTGCTCAACGCGTGGGGCGTGAGGTCTCCACAGTACATCGATGTTGTCGCCAGTGGTCGGCAGAAGGTGCACGTGCCCGTCGACCTGGGACCGGACCGCAGCGACGCACGGATGCACGCCAAGACCGTAGGATCCTACGCTGTGCCGTAGGGGACCGCACCGCCACTTCCCAGCAAATTAGGGACACTGTTGCTCCTGGGGTATCGGCGAGGACCTTTCGCAACCGTCTCCATGAAGCTGGGCTACGGTCCCGCACACCGTTAGGCCGTCTTCCGCTCACGCCCCAACATCGTGCAGCCCGCCTCCAGTGGTGTCGCGACAGGCGTGAATGGAGGGACGAATGGAGACGTTTCGTCTTCAGCGATGAGAGTCGCTTCTGCCTTGGTGCCAATGATGGTCGTATGCGTGTTTGGCGCCGTGCAGGTGAGCGCCACAATCAGGACTGCATACGACCGAGGCACACAGGGCCAACACCCGGCATCATGGTGTGGGGAGCGATCTCCTACACTGGCCGTACACCACTGGTGATCGTCGAGGGGACACTGAATAGTGCACGGTACATCCAAACCGTCATCGAACCCATCGTTCTACCATTCCTAGACGGGCAAGGGAACTTGCTGTTCCAACAGGACAATGCACGTCCGCATGTATCCCGTGCCACCCAACGTGCTCTAGAAGGTGTAAGTCAACTACCCTGGCCAGCAAGATCTCCGGATCTGTCCCCCATTGAGCATGTTTGGGACTGGATGAAGCGTCGTCTCACGCGGTCTGCACGTCCAGCACGAACGCTGGTCCAACTGAGGAGCCAGGTGGAAATGGCATGGCAAGCCGTTCCACAGGACTACATTCAGCATCTCTACGATCGTCTCCATGGGAGAATAGCAGCCTGCATTGCTGCGAAAGGTGGATATACACTGTACTAGTGCCGACATTGTGCATGCTCTGTTGCCTGTGTCTATGTGCCTGTGGTTCTGTCAGTGTGATCATGTGATGTATCTGACCCCAGGAATGTGTCAATAAAGTTTCCCCTTCCTGGGACAATGAATTCACGGTGTTCTTGTTTCAATTTCCAGGAGTGTATTTGTACGGATGCGAGATCCAAAAAACAGGGACTAACGACGTATTTTAGCCTCTTCTGTTTCACCTTTTAAGTACTTTTCACTATATGCAGCACATTCTTGTAAGTGTTGTGTTTAAACTTGAGTGTATACTACAAAGTTTCAAAAGGGCTCTTTTCATGAGGGTATCTTATCGGTTCAGTTGAGGCTTCTCGTCCACTTTACGTCGATGCGAGAAGACTCCCTTTGCTTTCACCCGTTCAGCAAAAACGAAGCGTTTGAAATCAGAGCTAATATCCTGCTCAAATATGTCGTTACTGTGTGCCCTTCATGGAATCAGCTCCAACACTAATCTCGATGCTCGTTCGTTTCGCGTCTGTTTCCATTCTCGCGACGCTTTAAATGCCGGAATGGTGCTGAACAAGGAATCGACTAGTGTGTCTGAGTCTGTGAACATGTGTGAGTGGAAGTGTGTGTGTATGTGTGTGTGTGTGCGTGTGTGTATCAGTATCTGTGTATGTTTTTTGCCCACGTGTGCCGTACGGACGAGCTCCAGCCTCGTGTAGGAACAAATCGAGTACTGTTGCTTCGTTAAGCAGCCACTGCGACCGCGTGACTACGCCACACTGCTCTTTTATTCTCTCCCGGGAAACGTGTAGTCGAGGCTCTCGGCACATTATTAGCTGCTGTCATGGCCAGCAGGAAGCAGAATCCAGCGCTGCTAACGGTATTCTGGTCGCGTGAGTCGTCTGTGTACAAAAGAGTTAGTAAATTACTCAACAAAAGAGCTTTCACAGATAATCGCAATCAGTCCTTCAGTCAGTGGTGCATCTCAGTATCCCCGAAGCATGACTGCGTACGAGGGTAGCTCCAAAACGAATGCAAGCCATTTGACTTTATGAACACTATCCCAGGTACAGAAAGACAATAACATAGCTAAGTAGACAGAGCTTTCAGAAACACACAATTGTATTTTCGGATAATCAAAGACGTTAGGTATGCACATCTGCCAATGATAATAAAAGGTTTTGCATCATCTCGGTTCCGAGAGTTCCGGAACCTGTACATAAAATTGGAAAAGATATAAATATCATTTCCGCCCTTTTTATTGCTCATGGAAGCCACGCATTGCATATTGTACCACCATGCAGACAGACCTACAGAGGTGATGGTCCAGATTGCTGTACGCACCGGTACCTCTAATAACCTGTAGCACTCCTCTTGGATTGATCCATGTATTCGTCGTGGCATACTATCCACAAGTTCGTCAAAGTACTGTTGGTCCATCCTCAACAGCGATTCGGCATAGATCCGTCAGAATAGTGGTGGAACGGGTCGTCAATAAACGGCCTTTTCCAATCTATACCATGCATGTTCTATATGGTTCATCTCTGGACAACATGCTGGCCACTCTAATCGAGCGATGTAGTTATCCTGAAAGAAGTCACTCACAAGATGTGCACGATGTGATGGGGGCGCGAATTTTCGTCCATGAAGTCGAATACCTCGCCAATATGCTGCCGATATGGTTATGGAAGAATCAATACGCAAAGAAGTGGGGTACGGAAGTATTAAGGAAGGACGAGATACGTTTGAAGTTCTCTAACGCTATAGATACAGCAATAAGGAATAGCGCAGTAGGCAGTACAGTTGAAGACGAATGGACATCTCTAAAAAGGGCCATCACAGAAGTTGAGGAGGAAATCATAGGTACAAAGAAGGTAGCTGCGAAGAAACCATGGGTAACAGAAGAAATATGGTTCAAATGGCTCTGAGCACTATGGGACTTAACATCTATGGTCATCAGTCCCCTAGAACTTAGAACTAATTAAACCTAACTAACCTAAGGACCGCACACAACACCCAGCCATCACGAGGCAGAGAAAATCCCTGACCCCGCCGGGAATCGAACCCGGGAACCCGGGCGTGGGAAGCGAGAACGCTACCGCACGACCACGAGATGCGGGCCAGAAGAAATACTTCAGTTGATTGTTGAAAGGAGGAAGTACAAACATGTTCCGGGAAAATCAGGAATACGGAAATACAAGTCGCTGAGAAATGAAATAAATAGTAAGTGCAGGGAAGCTAAGACGAAATGGCTGCAGGAAAAATGTGAAGACATCGAAAAATATATGATTGTCGGAAGGACAGACTCAGCATACAGGAAAGTCAAAACAACCTTTGGTGACATTAAAAGCAACGGTGGTAACATTAAGAGTGCAACGGGAATTCCACTGTTAAATGCAGAGGAGAGAGCAGATAGGTGGAAAGAATACACTGAAAGCCTCTATGAGAGTGAAGATTTGTGTGATGTGATAGCAGAAGAAACAGGAGTCGATTTAGAAGAGATAGGTGATCCAGTATTAGAATCGCAATTTAAAAGAGCTTTGGAGGACTTGCGGTTAAATAAGGCAGAAGGGGTAGATAACAGTCCATCAGAATTTCTAAAATCATTGGGGGAATTGGCAACAAAACGACTATTCACGTTGGTGTGTAGAATATATGAGTCTGGCGATATACAATCTGATTTTCGGAAAAGCTTCATCCACACAATTCCGAAGACGGCAAGAGCTGACAAGTGTGACAATTATCGCACAATCAGCTTAACAGCTCATGCATCGAAGCTGCTTACAAGAATAATATACAGAAGAATGGAAAAGAAAATTGGTGACGATCAGTTTGGCTTTAGGAAACGTAAAGGGACGAGAGAGGCAATTCTGACGTTACGGCTAATAATGGAAGCAAGGCTAAAGAAAAATCAAGACACTTTCATAGGATTTGTCGACCTGAAAAAAGCGTTGGACATTATAAAATGGTGCAAGCTGTTCGGGATTCTGAAAAAAGTTGGGGTAAGCTATAGGGAGAGACGGGTCATATGCAATATGTACAACAACCAAGAGGGAATAATAAGAGTGGACGATCAAGAACGAAGTGCTCGTATTAAGAAGGGTGTAAGACAAGGCTGCAGCCTTTCGCCCCTACTCTTCAGTCTCTACATCGAGGAAGCAATGATGGAAATAAAAGAAAGCTTCAGGAGTGGAATTAAAATAGAAGGTGAAAGGATATCAATTATACGATTCGCTGATGACATGGCTATCCTGAGTGAAAGTGAAGAAGAATTAAATGATCTGCTGAACGGAATGAACAGTCTAATGAGTACACAGAATGGTTTGAGAGTAAATCGGAGAAAGACGAACGTAATGAGAAGTAGTAGAAATGAGAACAGCGAGAAACTTAACATCAGGATTGATGGTCACGAAGTCGATGAAGTTAAGGAATTCTGCTACCTAGGCAGTAAAATAACCAATGACGGACGGAGCAAGGAGGACATCAAAAGCAGACTCGCTATAGCAAAAAAGGCATTTCTGGCCAAGAGAAGTCTACTAATATCAAATACCGGCCTTAATTTGAGGAAGAAATTTCTGATGATGTACGTGTGGAGTACAGCATTGCATGGTAGTGAAACATGGACTGTGAGAAAACCGGAACAGAAGAGAATCGAAGGAATTGAGATGTGGTGCTATAGACGAATGTTGAAAATTAGGTGGACTGATAAGGTAAGGAATGAGGAGGTTCTACGCAGAATCGGAGAGGAAAGGATTATGTGGAAAACACTGATAAGGAGATGGGACAGGATGATAGGACATCTGCTAGGACATGCGGGAATGACTTCCATGGTACTAGAGGGAGCGGTAGAGGGCCAAAACTGTAGAGGAAGACAGAGATTGGAATACGTCAAGCAAATAATTGAGGACTTAGGTTGCAAGTGCTACTCTGAGATGAAGAGGTTAGCACAGGAAAGGAATTCGTGGCGGGCCGCATCAAACCAGTCAGTAGATTGATGGCCAAAAAAAAAAAAAATGGTTACACTATCGGTCGGTGGATGGCATTCACGTATCGTACAGCCATTACAGAGCCTCCCATGACCACCAGTGGCGTACGTCGGCCCCGCATAATGTCACCCGAATACAGAAGGGAACCTGCGCCTTGCTGCACTCGCTGGACAGTGTGTCTAAGGCGTTCAGTCTGACTGGCTGGACTCCAAACACGTCTCCGACGAGAAGGCATGTGAACACTCAACGGTTAAGAGAACGTGATGCCAAACCTAAGCGGTCCATTCGGCATGTTGTTGGGCCCATCTGTACCGCGCTGCATGGTGCCGTGGTTGCAAAGATCGACTTCGCCATGGACATCGCAGGTGTAGTTGCGCATGATGCAGCCTACTGCGCACAGTTTGAATCGTAACACGACGTCCTGTGTCTGCACGAAACGCATTATTAGATATGGTGGAGTTACTATCAGGGTTTCTCCGAGCTATAATCCGTAGGCAGCGGACATCCACTGTAGTAGCAGCCCCTGGGTACCTGAGCGAGGCATGTCATCCACAGTTCCTACCTTTCTGTATCTCCTTTGTGTCCGAACAATATGGCTTTTGTTCACTCCGAGACGCCCGGACACTTCCCTTGTTGAGAACCCTTCCTGGCACAAAGTAAAAACTCGTCCGCGATCGAACAGCGGTATTGACCGTTTAGTCAATGGTGGAACTACAGACAACACGGGCCGTGTACCTCTTTCCTTTTGGAATGACTGGAAGTGATCGGCTGTCGGACCTCGTCCGTCTAATAAGCTCTGCTCACGCATAGGTTTTTTACGTCTTTGGGCGGGTTTAGTGACATTTCTGAACAGTCAAAGAGACTGTGTCTGTGATACAATATCCACACTCAATGTTTGTCTTGAAGAGTTCTGGGAACTGGGGTTATGCAAAACTTTTTTGTTTTTCGTAAAAGAGGTTGCATACCTCACTCGTTAGAACCTTTACCAGCTGACTCGAGCCAATGTCTCACAGCTCTAACGACAGCATCTTGTAGTGTAGGATTTTGGTGGAATGTTGTTCGGGCTGCGGGTGTGCGAATGCAGGCTCAAATTTCTGACAGATTTATTAAACAAAAAATTTTTTCTTGACCACAAAGAAATGATAAAACAAAGACTTCATTTACAGCCCTGTCAAGTTCAAGAAGCCAGGTCTAAGGAATCCTACTACTTGGACGTTGGAGAGCGTCGAAGTTTGAAATGAGTGTGCATTCCACATTACGGCAATGAAACCAACATGAGTAGCAGGTCGCGCTGTCTACATTACAAACAGGCTTCCAACTGCGCATCTCCTACGTCAATGAGAGCCTACACTGGCGGTGCTGAGCCTCAAGCGCAGGAGCCAACAGAATCGGTTGTCTTTCAAGAGTACAGTGGTTGCTTTTCACTGTACAACACTACTGTTGTGTCACTCGACCCAGTCATTTAGGTGTAACTTGGTGTTTGTTACAATCCTTTTATTAAGAGGAATTGTTAAAGGTTCATGGTTTAAAACACGACGTGAAACACCTTTACCTTTGCCGCGCGGGTTTAGCCGAGCGGTCTGAGGCGCTGCAGTCATGGAGTGTGCGGCTGGTCCCGGCGGAGGTTCGAGTCCTCCCTCGAGCATGGATGTGTGTGTTTGTCCTTAGGATAATTTAGGTTAAGTAGTGTGTAAGCTTAGGGACTGATGACGTTAGCAGATAAGTCCCATAAGATTTCACACACATTTGAACCTTTACCTTTTGTTTAACAGATCTTATCAAGTTAGATGTACGATAGACTGCTATTCACCGTAAAGTGACACGTTGAACTGCAAACAGGCACAACGAAAAGACTGTTATAAGTTCAGTTTTCGATCAAAATCCTCCTCAGAGAACGGAACGGACACAGATTCAGCAGCTGCGACATACTCGCTTATACGAACAGTGATCCAATACTGTGAAATGTTTTTTTTCTAAATTCCAGTCTTTGATCACAATATCAATTCTTTTGACGATGACGAGTTTCAGTGCGTGATTACCATCCTAAGATCTTTTCTGCACCATGTTCTAAAGTGATAAGGCCATAATGGCATCGTCAAAACATGGTGACTATATTTATGTTTTTGACGAAGCCATTATGGCCTTAGCATTTTATCACATGGCGTAGAAAAGATCTGAGGATGGTCATCATGGATTGAAACCATTCATCGTCAAAAGAATTGATATTGTGATCAAAGACTGGAATAAAAATAAAAACACGGACACAGTTTCATGCAAGCATGCTCACCTCACGCACGTGCGACCGTCATCTCAGGGAGCTTGGTCCCAATTCCGGTCCGAATGCCAGATATGGCGGTCATGTGTTCGTTATATGTGCTTCTTTCTATAATCTGTCAGCTTTCCTAAGCAGTATTTCGTCGAGAGACAATACTTGTAACAGCCGTTCCATCGTCCCAGTCTGCAATTCAACGAACTAAATTACGGTGAGTAGCACTCTACCCTTGACCTAATATCAATGATCACCAAACGTAAGGTATCTGTTAGTCTTTATTAAATATATCATGCAAATTTATTTCTGACTGCGAGAGAACCTAGACGTTATTTGACCGTAGCGCTTCTCCATGGAGAGCAAATCTTCTAATGAGTGTATGCAACGATTGTGATTTTACTTTGGTGCCGAAGTTTAACGATCCCAGACGTGTATATTGATTAGAGGCAATTTTTGCTATTGTTGCCCACGTTGTCAGTATTCACTCAAAGTCAATTTTTCTACACAGCTAGTGTCCAATAACAAAACTAAAAAAGCTGAACTCCGTCCGAACTGGCCTCGGAAGGCCCGTCGTTACTGACCGACGGTCTTGTCATCCCCCGCCTACAGGTGTCACCGGTTGCAGATATGGAAGGGTATGTAGTCAGTACACATCTAACCGGCCGTTGTGAGTTGAGACCGGAGCCACTACTTCTCAATTGAGTAGCTCCTCAGCCTGATTCACAAAGGCTGAGTGCACCCCGAATGCCTACAGTGCTCGGTAGACTGGACGGTCACCCGTCCAAGTCTACCCCAGCCCGACAGCGCTTAACATCGGTGGCGTGTCCGATTAATGCCATCTCTATTTCAAGAAATGTAATATTTTCAAGGGAATGGAAATCGAGAATTTACGGCACACAGCATTTTTTAATTTCCCAGAAGGGACTTATATCAATTGTGAACATTGAATATGTGTACAGGATTTTTGGACATTGATTTCTCGACGTTTCCTGGCGAGGCTGCACGCACGATCACTTCATAGGGAGAAATGACAATTCGTTGTTATTTTGTGGAAATCTACGTATCCGGCTAGGATATCGGTTAGTGAGTCGAGTACTTTAAAATCACCAGTATATATGCTGAGGATTCTTTGTTTGAGATTAAATACAATGTCAAGTTTGAGGCGATCGCATATTAGCGTAGTTGCAGCCACCCGTCGAGATCATAGAGACCTGCGAAGAGACTTTTGGAAATTCTCTGAAACTTTGTGAGCTATTTAGAATCCACGGAGTTCACGGCGTTAGCAATTAATTAAATGAACAACAGCTACATAGTACGAAAGTTGAACAAGCTAGTACTTGCACATAACGAACTAATGACAATAATATAATAATATTAATAATTAGAACAAAAATATTTCATTAATGATAACTATTTCGTTAATGAATCTAAAATCAATTTCTTAACTAAAATTCAGTGAAGTGATATAATTCAAGTAGACAGTGGAGAAAACAACAGCAATCGATCGCGAAATCCGTTGTTTTACTGCTACATGTTGAAAGGTGGCTTCACTGAGTCAAGCGCCAGAGATTGCGCCAAAGAGTATTATTCAGCCACCTCCACAGGCAATGCTTGCTGAGAAGTCGTAGTGGACAGTGCTTGTTGAGATGTGGTAGTGGAGAGTGCTTGTCGTGAAGTCGTCGTGGAGAGTACTTATTGAGAAGTGGGCAGTAGGAGTTCTGATGTAGCCGTGACTAGTTGTGAGCATGTTGTATGCAGTTGTTCTGATGGGCGAGACAGCTGATGCTGTTCGATTGCGGATGTTGTAATGATCAGAGTGTATGTTTCGTCAATATATATGAAGGTAAAAAAAATTTTCTTTTTTTTTATTATTTCAAACGTGCTAAATAACAATGCCTCTTGGTCACAGGTTCAGTCAACAAAGCATCTGGCTTGTGTTATTGTATTAGAGTGTAATTCTGATTTCTATGTGCGATTATAGTATTTCTGTTTTTTTAAATTACTTCAGTGTAAATGGTGCTTAATTTACCTTGTTTTATTGAGGAAGAACAGTGCCAGATGTGTACGTTGAATCACGCTTCCACACACAGAACAGTTACACTTGTGTTTTGTTGTTTCGTAGGTTTTATAGTTGCTGGGGACTTAATTAATTAATTGTGTTAACGGAAGTTTTCTTTCATTCTTTGTTGTTATTCTATGCAGTCAGATTGCGTACTAATACCAATCAGGGCCAACCGGTTACGAGACTGTGTAACCGGACAGATAGCGACTAAAAATTAAAAATATTTCCATAATATCTATTTAATTAAGCCCCCATGCACGTGGCGACCGCTGCTTCGGATCGTCCCTTCGAATTCTTTTGATAGTAAAAATAGCAGACAGTAGTATTGTTGTAGTAATTTGTAGTAATAGAATATTGCAGGTGTAGATTTGCAAATTGAACATTTGTAGTTGTTTGTCATTCTTCTAATGGTATTTTTGCAGAATTTAATTTTTGATGTCTTGTATACAGGTCTGACAATTTTGTGCAATTGTGAAGGTTTTAATTGTTCGTTAGGCGTGTTTGTCGGGAAGCATTTCGTGTGAATGGTATTGTTGGTGATAAAGTGTCATTGTGTGTAATTTTCGTATAGTGACGAGTTTTGTATGTTTTGTAAATGATTACCCGATCGATGAAAAAGGCAAAAATGATGGATAGTGAGAATGACGAAATTGTTAACATGGCAAACTCGCCAACACACGAGAACAGTATGATGAATAATGAAGTGGAAAACAATTTAATAAGTCGGGAAAATAGTCCGGAACCAGTTCAAAATTTTTCACAATCAAAAAATTTTCGGAATATGAGATTAACGACAGAAGATTCTGGAATAGTATCGAACACAGTTAGCTTTACTGCTATGACGAAGGAAGTTAGTTTTACAGGAAATGTTAGGGGCGAAAAGAATTTCGAACAAGTTAACATGGAGCAGTTGATGAGTGCAATATTAAATTTGGGATCTGAATTAAAAACAGTGGGATCACAAATAGGAACAATTAAAACAGGGATAGGAACAATTAAAATTGATATGGGAACAATGGAAACATGGTTAGACTCACGAATAGGGACATGTTTTAAAAAATATGAAAGATGAATTAAAAAAAGAAATTAGAGAAGAAGTACAACCGATTTTGAATGCTCACAATGATAGATTAATTTCAATAGAAATCAGACAAAAGGAACAGGAAGAAAGAGATCGCGTGATAGTACAAAAATTTTCAGTTAAATTTACAACGTGCACACGATAAGGAAGAAATACTTGAAAGAATCGAGGAATCCGTACCAAATGACAGAATAATCAACCTAACACAACAGTATGAACAGTTAACTACAAAATGTGTCAATACTGAAACCCGAGTCGCGACACTTACGGAAGACGTAAATAAACAGAACGAACAAATAGGTGACTTATCGGAAAGAGTTGAGGAGATTGTAAATAAACTGACAAGTCTTAGTTCAAATGGGGACAGAGATTCAGATGATACAGCTCCATTGCCATTTTCAGAAAGTGAAGAGTACCAGAACATAAATAAGCATGTTGAATATCAGGGAAAATTTAATGATCGCGTTAAAAGGGAATTTGAGGCATTACGAAAGCAAGTCAAACAAATTTAAGGCGAAATCTTAGGAAAAGATAGCAGAAGAAATTTAGAATCACAGATAGCAGAGGGGTTTGAAGACAATAATTTATTTTATTTACGAGATGCAAGAAGAAAGCGCCAGGCACGCGAACTTGACGATAATCGACATTCGGACCGGGACAGACGCGGTAGGTCTTTGTCGCCACGAGGCGAAAACTTTGACTATAAACACTTTTTAACTGTGCGGAAATTTAAGATCTTTCGCAATTCTAAGAATGACATACTTCCATGTTCATGGTAAGATCAATTTATGTACGCAATTCCACCAAATCGGCCACTAAGTCACAAACTGGAATTTATGTGCGGCTATTTAAGTCCCGAGGGGATTCGCTACACTAAGTGAATATGTGCCGTAGCTTGCACAGGGCCGCGAGCTGTTGTGGTGCTATTTCCCTTTTAGTTTTCTGCACCGCTGCCTACTCTCCTACTATTCTTTGTATCTATCAAAACAACTCTTCAACTATCAGTCTATCTAGAGAGTCAGTAAAGAATAACCGGATATGACTATTTTACCCAAAAGTGATTTCGGAAATTACCATTTGGGCTTACTGTATCTTCAGCAGCATTCATTCGTAGTTTAAACGAAATTTTACCTGTTTATCTTCATGGCAATATCACTTCATATGTCGACGATATTCTTATTGCTAAACGTTCTTGGAGTGATCACAACAAAATTTTGGATTCATTATTACGTATATTTGCAAGGGTTGGCATTACAGTGAACTTGGAAAAATCTGAATTTGGTCGTTCTCAGGTGAAATTTCTTGGTCATATTATTTCTACAGAAGGTATTCCTCCTGATCCAGCGAAACTAGACGCTATTCGTAATTATGCTGTTCCTACCACAAAACGTGATGTGCGTAGTTTCCTTGGTGTCTGTAATTTTCTAAGACGATTTGTTAGATTGGACAATTTGGCCACACCTCGTTTATGTGAACTATCTGGAAAGAATTCTAATTGGCGTTGGGATGAGGAAGCTCAATCAGAATTTGAACAACTTCGTGATGCTTTAGTTGCTGATCCACTTCTTTCACATCCGGATTTATCTAAAGATTTTTGTTAGACAGTATTATTTAGTTCGCAATGATATTCTTTTTAAACGAAAATCGGTCGACAACTCTGTTTGGTTAGTTTGTATTGCTGATGAGTGGGTTAATAAATTGATTTGGTACACACATTTCAGTTATGCACACTTTGGTCCCAGAAAATGCTTTCATAAATTACGAGAAAATTGCTACTTCATTAGTATGGAAAAACGTATTCGATCTGTTCTTGCCAAATGCAAATTATGTCAAAAGGCTAAGCCGCCAACTATTTCTCACAGAGCACCGTTCTTTCCTATCATTCCAGCGAAATTAAAGGAGATGGCTGCAGTCGATTTGTTCGGTCCAGTGATTCGTTGTACTAATGGTTTTGCGTACATTTTGGTAGCAGTGGAATTGACATCAAAATGTGTGTGTTTTACACCTTTACGCAAAGCAACAGCTCGTTCAGTACCTAATGCTTTCATCAAACATTTTCTTAAAGAAGTGGGTCAGGTTGATAAGGTTATATCAGATAATGGATCACAGTTTCGCTCTAAAATTTGGCTTCGTACTCTACGGCGTCGTAAGATTAAACCAATTTTCATTTCACTTTTTCACCCTCAATCTAACGCTTCAGAGAGATGGATGAAGGAAATCAATAAATTGTGTCGACTTTATTGTCATCAGAATCACAGAATGTGGGATCAGTATCTTCATATTTTTCAAAACATTCTGAATGAACTCCCTAATGATTCAACTTCTCTACCACCTATATTGATATTAAAAAATAAAGCACCGACAAATCGCATTTCTGAAATCGTTCCTTTTCCACCTACACGGAAACTGCGGCATTCTGAAGTTGTGAACCTGGCTCTGCAAAATATTGCATCTGCGGCTGCTAGAAGAGAGAAATCAGCTAAACGTCCTGGTCGTTTAAAAACCTTGTCAGTTGGTCAAAAGGTGTTAATTAAGTCTCATCGTTTGTCTCACAAAGGAAAAGGCTTGTGTCGCAAATTTTTTCTGCTTTATAACGGTCTATATAGAGTTCGCAAAATTATTCATGATAACACTGTTGAAGTAGAAACTCTTAAATCTCGACGCTCTAAGGGAATACATCATATATCGAACGTTAAAATTTTTGTGGAATGACATACTTTTGAGAAACTAAGTTACACGTAAACACACGGAGAGTACAAGGATACCGCGCCGTGTTCCGGCGGCGGCACATACTCAAAGCAACAGTCAAGTCTGCGCGCCGCACGAGGGAGTCGTTGACCGCAAACAATGACTTCCTACGTCACGCGTACCTACAGCTGATCGAGCGCTCAGTGCGAATGCACTGACAGCCGTAAACAAATACACAGTCTAATTTCTCTGATAAAATTCAGCATAAAGCTATAGTGACTTGATAAATTATGTTATTAACGTTCAGTATTTTTCAGGATACAGTTGTATAAAATATTTAAGAACTTCAGGTTAATTCTGTGTGTGTCCGACGTTAAGAGGACTTGCTATCGAGAAATTTTCAGGAAGAATGTAATTTCGAAGAAGAAACTAATAAACTAAAAAGGTAACTATTAATTGAGTTTATTTTTCAGGTAACATATTTCCACTTAGGTACGTACTTTAGACGTAATTTGCTGCTCGCGATTACGTGATTCATACTTTGTGCTAAATTTCATGTTCTATGAATTTACTTGTGAAGCGACGTGCTTGCGTACATTAACTGATTTTGACAATGATTGATTAATGAACAGGGTTGTTACTTGTGTATATTATGCATCGCTTGGCTGCTATGCTTTTTCACTGATGTCATATTTTTTTATTATGTGCCTGCTGTGCTTATTTATTTAAATTATAATTGTCACCTGATTAATTGTGCTGATATGGTTATGTGTAGGTTACACTTTGTGATTTATCTGCTTGCGCCTTCATGTTTACTTATTAAGATTACATATGAACATTTATTTGCTTATGCTGATATGATGCTAATGACCTGTTTATTATGTAAGATACATATTTGCTGCTTTGCGTATGGATTGCATATTTATACATTTCTGTTTTGTTGTCATAACTACTCTTTAATTTGGTATATAGAAATGCTGATATACGGTGTATGAACATGGAGTTTAGGTCACACTATGGTATTAATTACAGATTGTTCGGTTGGCAGAGTCTCGCTGTAGGGATTGTGCTTGACATTCTGTTTTCTACTGGTATATTTACTCGCTATTGGATGTTTTGCTTACGCTTAGTGCCTTATATTTTAAAATAAGAAAATGAACTGCCATGAGATGGAGGTTTTATGGAAGCTGTATAAATTTATGCTAATAGAAAGGAAGCTAACGACATGAAATACCAACACTAGGTTTAGACCATTGACAGTTATTACACTGCATTTTTCGTGAGCAA